>NC_077231.1:118765201-119066201 GCF_027887165.1 Monodelphis domestica
GTATTATTTGAAATCTGGTATATCATGAATTCCTTCTTTCTCACTTTTTTTCATTTTTTTCTTTAGATTCTTAAACTTTTGTTCCTCAGGGTGAATTTTGTTATTATTATGGTAAAGTAGTCCTTTGATATCATTATCAATGTGGTACTAAATGAGTAAATTTAGGTAGTGCTGCCATTTTTCAGTGTTGTCATTCATAGATTAGTCTACTCGTGAATAATTAATATTTAACCAATTATTTAGACATATTTATTTCCATAGAGTGTTTTGTATTTATATTCATATCATTGCTGTGTATACCTAGGTACATAGACTCTCAAAGTATTTCATACATTAGGTATTTATTTTAAGAAATTTCTTCTTTTATATCTGTGTTCTGGGTGTTGTCAGTAGTCTATGACGCCATTATCTTTTCCTCAAACCCTCCTTTTCTCCTAAATTGCCTATTATTGATGAAGATGGCATCATCATCCCAGTCTTTCAAGGCTCACAACCTCAACTCTTCACTATTTTACTCTTTTGTAAAATAGTGTAAAAAAAAAATCCAATCTTTTGCCAAGGCTTTTCAATTTCACATTTGCAATACCTCTTAAATATGGTCCCTTCTCTACTCTTTACATTATCATCACCTTGGTAAAGGCCCTCATCACTCCATACTTACATTATTTTAATAGCCTTCTGGCAAATGTATCTGCCTCAAGTCTGGCTTTCTCTCAAGTTTCAAGTCTGATGCATTTCTTCACCAAACTGTTCAATCTTCCTTTGTCTGTTTCAGATAAGAGTGAAGTTTATTTTGTGCCTACTTTCCCCACCATTTCCTCTTTGTCTCTATAATATGTCCTCTTGTGTATCCCAATTTATGAGAAATGGCAAGTTTAACTCCACTTCTTCCTTTCTACATGACTAGTCCAATTTTTCCCCTCTCCCTTGTCTTTGCTCTATTAAAATGCTTAGAATAGATCCAATCCACTCCCAGGTCCTCTGTTAGTTCTTATTTAACTCACTCAGTGATCCTTTAAAACTACATTTCTGAAGGAACTCTCATTAGATTTCTTGATCATTATTTGGTCTTCTGCAAATTTCAGATTTTTGCTGGAGTAGATATGAGGGAACTGTTCAGTCTATATCCATTTAAACAGTCATATTAGCTAGAAGTGGTTGTATTACTTTATAACATAGTTTGAATTCCATTATTTCAAGACTCTTGTATTCCTCTTTTTCAAATTGTTTCTTTCAAAATTCTTCACCATGGCACCCTTTAGCCATCTGCTATAGCTCAACTTTTTTGGAACTGTAGAATCTCATTGTTACAAAGATTATATCTGTGAACTTTAGATTACTCCACACCTACTTAGTCTAACAAAATCAGGAATGTCTACACCCATACTTAAGGATTAAGTATCTAGGAGGATGGTCTATGATAGACATGTGCTAGCAAATAACAAATCAGAAACAGCTGACAGACTGTCCTAAGTCAAGCTTAAGCTACCATTGGTACATGAGAGATGCAGGAAAGTAATGCAAAACTGCCTATATATTTTGCGTCACTTCCTTTCTCTGGCCTCTTTGGTGGTGGAGAGGTGACTGGCGGCAGCTTGCCTAGTGTCTTGGCATCTTGGTGTGGCGGCAGCTATTGTCTGGTTTAGCAGTGAGTTTTCCTTGATACCATACTGGAGGAAGCCTAATAACCTAGTTTAGGTGAGGCGTCTTTTCTGAACTCTCTTGGAGTTTAGGCTGATTTTTCCTCCTTTACCCTCCAAACACTATCCACGTAGAAGCCTCTAATCTTCTTCAGAAACATTGTGGTGGAGGACTTTGAACTCTCCCTGGCATAGGCCGGGGGGGTGGTGGTGGTGGTGAAATCTTATATCCTTTCCCTCTCTCTTCTCCTTGATCTCTTCTCTCTATATTGATTAAACCTCCATAGATTTCCAAACTGACTTGGGTATTTTATTTGGGATATCCCCTGGCGATCAAAAATCAAACTTAGATTAGGTCATGACCCTAAATTATCCTTACATATCCCACCATCTTTCATAATACCTCAGTAAACATTTATTGATGATTATGATCAATGATTATTTTTATTATGGAGGCAATGACTTGGTTGGTAAAAAGTGGTCTTGGGCAGCCCTAACCAAGTGTGGTCTAAACCTCAACACCAGAAAGTTAAATGGCTCCTTCTCTAAACTCAAGCATACATATCATGACCTGTATCATTTGACACTCTTTTGAATTCTTAGGTTTATATTGGAGAGTTATTTGAGCAGGACAGGAAAAGAAAGCAAATGAAGTAGGACAAGAAGGGAGAAAAATGGAAGAAACAAAGGAAATTGATAGGGACACATCATACTCAGGTCTTGCACCCATGAGTCCTGAAGACTGAGGGACTATCCCTAAAGGGAGTTCCTTTTCAGGGTTACCTTTTTCCTAACTAATGGGTAACTAAATCCTAGTCCCATACATGTGATCATAGTAGGGAAAGAACCTGGGGTCCAGAATGTACTGTCATGATCATTCAAAGAATAAGAAGGCTTTGGTGTTTATATGGATGCTTGCTATCTAGTTATAGCTGAGAGGCTAATATAAAGTAAAACTATGCACGAGGTACTAATGATGGGAGCTTATTTGGAATTGTACTAGAGCAGAGGGCAATATGGTACAGAATAAAGAATGCTAGGTTGGAAGCCAGAGGATCCAGGTTCTGTTCCTTACTACTCGAATGACTTTGAATAAGTTATTTAACTTCTTGGCCTCAGTTTTGTCATCTGTAAAATGAGGCAGTTGATATAAATGACCTCTGAGGTTCCTTAAAACTGATGCTATGTGAGAGGTGGTGAAAGGGGTAATAAATCATTTTTTTATTGCTGATTGGGACCATTAGAGAGTCAAGCAGAGTTCAAAGGAAGGAAGCTATATAAACCTCATTTATTTTGTATAAACATCATATTAACCTAATGCCCTTCTTCTTATGAATATATTTTCACATTTCAAAGACAACATATTTGTACAGCTCTTCCCTACCTCCATTACCCTCTATTCAGTTTCATATATAACTTATAATATGTTCCCATTTTACTGTTAAAGTTATGGATTGGGACTAGAAAATGCCTGGACTTGTGACTTTATTGGTATAGAGGACTCCCAGAAGAGGAAATGCCTTTTCCTGACTCAGGTCAGTAACTTCTCTGGAACATATAGTCTTTGATAATTACCTAAGGCACTGGGAACAGCAGCGACTGGAACAGTTGCAAGTGTCAGCATCTGTCAGAGGTGGGACTTGAACCCTAGGTCATTCTAACTTTGAAGCCAGCTCACTATCCACTATGTCCTGCTGATCCCTCTTTTGGTGCTGCTTGATCATCTGAAACAATTCTGTGTGTGTGTGTGTGTGTGTGTGTGTGTGTGTGTGTGTGTGTGTGTAACAGACAGACAGAAATAGAGACAGACAGAGACTAACATGGAGAGACAGAGAGTCAGAAACGGAAGAACCGAGAGAAGAGATCAACCGCGTCCTTTTGTTCTGACTATTCTCCAAGAACCATGTTCCTTTCCAAAAATTTTCATGACATTTTATTTCCAGACCACCAGGGGTCACCATTGAGCAGCCAGAGCCTTTCTTCCTTCACAAGGGAGTACAGTAGGAACGCGCTGCTGAACATCAAATTGATATCTCCTGTATATATCAGCACAATGCATTAATTACAGAGGCAGCCTCTGCAGTGTAGCATAAGACGACCAAAAGGAGTGGAAGCTGTTAGCCATCTCAGCTCTCCTGGTCCTCATCATTATGTCAACCAATAGAGTGGTACATGGACTCACTCAGCGCAGGGCTCTTCTTTTTGTCGGTGGAGATTCTTAGAGTCCACTGTTTTCACACTATCTACGCTCTCTTTCACAGGAGGCGTAGGACTCCATGAGGGAATCAGAGAAAGGATCGAGGGGAAAGGGAAGATCACATGCGTGATGGGTCTGGTTGAAATTAAAGTGATCTTGGGCTGCATGAAGGGAGACACGGTGCTCAAAAGAAGGAGGTGCTCATTCAGCTGCTTTCTATCTGGGGTAAATAGTGCCTAGCTTAATGTGTCCAGCAACAAGGGGCAAAAATTTTTAGGGTGGCAATTGACAAGCTGGAGGACTTCTAGAGAGAGCGGCAAGGTGGTAAAGGAACCAGAAATCATGCCATGTGAACTGATAAGTGGGACCTGGAGAAGAGAAGAATTAGGTGGGACAAAAAGGCTGTCCTTGAGTATTTGAAAAGCTGTGGTATGAAAGAGGGATTCGACGTGTTCTGATTGATCTCAAAGGGCAGAACTGAAAACAATGAGTATAATGGCTCAATGTATGGGAAAACATCCCCACAAGGAACAAAATCATTAATTTAGTCATTTTTTTAGTTCTACTTTGAAGGATAACTTTTTAACCTAAGAAGAATCCTGTGCCTTGCTGAGAACTCTCATTCTGCAAAAAGCAAACAATCAAAAGCTCTGAGGCTATTTGCCTTTTCCAGAAATTCTAGACTGTGTAATTCACCAGAAGTTGAGAAATTCAAGCATATTGTTTTATTGACAAATAAACTAAGCAAATGTAGTTCAAGAACCTAATTACTTTTTGGCTAAAAGTGTAAACATGACCCTAACTAATGAGTATACTAATTGTTATTTGTAGGCATTAGCCTAATTTGGGCTTGTAATATATTCTTTCATTCATTCAATAAATATTTATTAAGTACCTCGTAAAAAAGACTATAGATTATTCCTAAATATAGGCCACCAATTCTCAAATTAGATCTTTTTTTTTGAGAGGAAATCTATGTTTACATAAATAATACACACACATTAAAAAGGGACATCAATTACAGGCTGCACTTACATTTTATGTCAAATTTTGGTGGAAACGGCAGCTTATATTTGGGCCAGTATGGTATGTGCTGGCCTCTGGGAAAGATACAGATATAAATAAGACAGGATCCTTGCCTTTCAGATAGCTATAGATAAGATACACATATAAATATGTTATAAATTAGAATGTGGTAAATATATAAAAGGACTATAAAATATCCTCAAGTCAGTTGGGAAGAAATCATATAAGGTTTCAAAGAAGAGGAGACAGTTGAGATGGAGTAATTGGAGAGATAATATAAGAATAAACAGATGAATAAAAGAGAAAAAAAACCACTTCTTTCTTTGCCTTTCTTTTTTGGTAAAAAGATACTTCCAATATCAATAGAACATTATAAGACTGCAGATGTAAGAATACTGCAAAAGGAGAACAAAAGCCTTGGAGGATTGTAGAACCATGTATAGTAGAATAGAGGCAAGGGAGGTGATTGAGGAAGTATTGCTTGAATTACCTGACCAATTTGATTATTCAAACATTCCTTAAATTCTGAAATGGAAATAGAACTTCAAAGTGGATCAGTGCCTACTTCTCCCACACCATTTTAGAAGACCTGAAGCTGAGACTTATCTTCCTTTTCTCCTTCATACTCTTTGATCCAGTAATACCAGCTTCCTGACAGCTCCTCAGATAAGGCACTCCATTGGTCTGGGTGTCCCCGTGAATGGAATTCTCTGGCTCTTCATCTCTGCTTCCTGACTTTCTCAGTTCCTTTCCAGTCCCAGCTAAGATTCCCACTTTTACAGGCACTCTATCCTGATTCTTCTAATTATAATGCCTTTCCTTTTGTATGATTTCTTACATGTAGTTTGTTTTTATATAGTTGTTATCACCTCCATTATAGTGTGAGCTCCTTGAAGAAAGAGAAATTCTTTTATCTTCTATCCCCAGTATTTAGCACAGTTCCTGGCACCTAGTAGATGTTCAATAAGTGTTTATTGATTGAATGACATCTTTATAAAAAGATCAGAATCTCTTTTCAACTCTCCACCTGCTACCATTATTAATCACATCTGACAAAGATTTGGCAGCCACCAGATTTTCTAAAATTATAATTGAAAATGAGACTAACCTTCCCTCCCTCCCAATTTCTCTTTAAACAGCTCAACAATTTATAATTGTGCCTTGCCTCCTGGTTATTTTTTTGGGAGGCAGTATGGTAGCTCTGATCCAGTCAGAAAATCTATTTCTTCTCCTAGCTTTGCCATTTAACAGTTGCATAATCCTGTGCCAGTTTAAACCTGTGCCATCTGTATCTCATGAGGTTGAAACAATAGATGGGGAAGCATCCTCTAAATTACATATCACTACATAAAAGGAAGGCATTATTACTACTACTCCAAAGTTGGCCTCTTTTCCAGCTAAACAGAAAGGTTTAGAAGTCCTAACTGCCATGTTAATCTATTCCCATATGGTAGAGAGGTATCAGGAATAGAAATGTTGAGAAATCATTTCAGTGAAGCTTTGGCACTTTTGGCATCATTTCCATTTCTGAAAGCTACAACTAAGGCTATGTATGCTTTTTTTGTGAATACCGCCCAGTGGCTATTGTGCACCTAGGATGACTAGGTTTTGTTTTTTTTTTGCTTTTTCAATCTTCTATAGGCTTGTATTCAAGCCTTCATGTAACGGCTGCTATCTTAGCACCCTAGCACTTCACATTTCATCTTTCTAATTGAATTATTCTTCGCAGTATCCTGGGAAGGTGAGGAAACCCCTTGGCCTAAAAAAGAAAACTGTGACTCAGAAGGGCTTTACTAACTTACCCAAGATCACCAAAAGAAGTAGCCAGAAGAATTGAAAGAGAATGACAAGTAAGCTCCAGTAAACTTATCAAGAAATAGTTTATATGGCAGTCACTCAGATTATAATTAAGTGTAGGCTCTGTGGTAAAAAGCAAAACACATACCAAATCAACCCCCCCTCAACAAAATGGCAGAGGAGCACTGCATATAACTATCATCCTCTTTCAATATGTTGGTTACTTTTTCTGAACCAATTTTTTTCTACCCTATCCCTACTTTTGTTGTTGTTGTAGTTGTTATAAGGAGTTGTCCTAGTGGTCTTCTCACCCCCAGAAGAGTCCTTCATTCCTCCTTCCTCCAACTGATGAGTTCCTCCTGGAACTTCCATTGTGAGGAGTTGCCCAAACCAGCTAAGTTCACTCCTTTACTTCTCTCCCATCTCTGCTCCTGATTCTTCAGATTTTTTTCTGGTGCCCTGCTGTAGTTTTGCCCACATTCTTTTTGTTTTGTTTGCCCAGTCTCTTTTTGTTTTCAGTTTTCTTTCATGTCTTTTCCTTGTCTCCCTCCATTAGAATAGAAGTTCCTTGAGAACAAGTTCTGTTTCTTTTTGTTTGTATTTATAGTCTCAGTGCTTAGCACACTGCCTGGCACTTAGTAAAAGTAGGGTTCTTAATAAATACTTATTGATTTGACTCTAGAAGGGATGGGGAATGTCAATGACATAAAAACAAAAACAACAACAAAATCAGCTCAATTTAATTTTAGGGAAAACCCCACTGTGTTCCCTTTGCCCTCAGAAAACTCATCATTTAGATTTGTTGCAGGAGTTAGTGTGGAGGAATTACTTAATTAGAGACTTTCCAATTAGATTGTATTCTCCTTCTGGGGTATGTCTGCTTTTATTTGGGTTCATTATGAATCTACACAGTTTGAACTCATAGCATAAGTACTCATTGACTTCAAAAACAAACTAGTAAAGTCACTGGACAGGAAGTCAGACAACTGGTTGTAGTCCAGGATTGCTGTGAAGTAAACTATCTGTATCTTAGGTTTTGCATTTGTAAAATAAAGAGATTAAAATGAATCAATGAGACTTCTTCCAGGTCTAAAAATAAGTGAATCTACAGTCATGATTCTAAGGTTGATTTTCTCACTCTCTTCTAAAACTACTGATACACTATCTTGGCTGCTTTAATTTTTTTCCCTTCTGAGCTCTCCTTGTTCTTGTTCCAGTGCAATCTGACCTTTAGCAACATGCCACATATGAGGCACTTAATAAATGTCTGTTGATTGATTGGTGGATTCTCTCCAATCCTGGTCCATTCTTATGGGCTTGAATTGTTGACTGGAGGTCTAGATTTTTCAGGCTATGGTAATGCACTTCTGCAGCTCAAAAAATTCTTCAGGCCATACCTAAAAGGGGAATTGCAAAGTCCTTTGGCTGGCATCAAAACCCTCTTCTAGATGATGTAACCCAACCTTTCCAGCTTTATTGCCTCTTTTTAAATATTAAGTGTTTTTTAAAAAAATATCACAATAATTCCCTCCATTGTTCCTCTCCTTCAGAAAGTTTGTTACATATCCTATGTAACAAACAGAATTTTTTAAAGAAAAAGAAGAAAAAAATAAATCAGTATAACTGATAAAAACATAAAAAGTCTGAAAATTTATGAGATTGATATCAAAACCTCCTGCCTCTGCAATAAGGTAGGATAGGGGTATATTCTCACAATCTCTTTCAAACCATGCTTATTCTTCATATTTCACAATGTTCACTTTTGATTTTTTGTGTTTTACTCTTCCCATCTGCATTACTGCAGTCAGTGAGTAGATTGCATGTTTTGCATTACTGTAGTCAGTGAGTAGATTGCATGTCTTGCATCAGTACAAATAGATCTTCCCATACTTCTCTGTATTTATTACAGTAATCATTTCTTATAGCACAGTAATATTCCATTCAATTCATGAACCACAGTTTGTTTGGCATATCCCCAATTGATGTGCATCTACTGTGTTTCCAGTACTTTGCTACCCCCCTTCCCCAAAATACTGCTATAAATATTTCAGTATATCTGGAGGCTTTTCTCTTTTCAATGACCTCCTAGGTAGTAAGCCTAGTAATGGAACACCTAGGTCAAAGTGTACAGACAGCTTCATATTGCTTTTTACATGCATTCTAACACATCAATTAAATAGGATTATTCCCTGCATAACAAATATTCCTTGCTCTCTGCCCCAAACTGTGCCCTTTCTTGTACTCTTCTCTATTCACTTCATTCTCTCTCTTTCAGGAAGCCTTTCTTGATTGTCTCCATTATCAATGATGTCTCTTAGTCTCTTTGTAATATTGAGACAGGGATTGATGAGTTTAGCATGATGCTATGCTCTACATTCAAATTCTATGTTCTCTTATCCCATCAACATGGGTTCCCTTCTAAACCTCAAACTTAGAATGCCAACTTCTCCATTCCTACTCCTTTGTTGCTAAACATCACTGGAAGAAATATAAATTAAAATTATTTAAGTTGAACTGGGAATTGATTCCTGAAAACAATCCCTTTACTCTTCCTTGATTGACTTCCTGATGTACTACCCACAATGTGATTTCTAAACTCTTTATTTTCCAGGGATATCCACAAAGAGAGTGAGATTGAGGCAAGGAGTAAGATCAAATCACCAAACATTTATTAAGCACTTACTATGTACTAGAGATACAAAGATGCTAAGTGCTAGAGATTCAAAGAAAGGCAAAAATCAGTCCTTCCCATCAAAGAACTCAGAGTCTAATGGGAGATACAACATGGAAATAATTGTGTTTTTTTTTTTAAGTGAGGTATCTGTTGTCAATTCCCTTTTCTTTAAATTCTCTTGCCTTAATCTTGTTGGAAAATTAACTCTCCACAAAAAAAAGTACTCAGAAGAGACTTTTAAGTTTAATTTGCATTAACAATATTTCTCCATCAATTTCTTCAATATAAACAATCAGCAAAATTGTCCATTTGTGCTTATTTTTAATGTCTTTCTCTTAAAGTTAATACCTAAGGATCTGGACCTCAGAGAAAGTTGCTTCTTTATCTCTGTCTTATTGCCTCTCAGTCTCTGACTTTCTTTGTCTGTCTCTGTCTCCCTCTTTAAATGTCATAGAATTTTTCTGCTTCAGATTCTGAGTCCATCTGGTGGCAAGAGATAATGTGAGGGGTAGTGCTGAAACTACACCTAATCCCAGGAGTTAGAGGTAATAAGGAAATTGGCTTGACTTTGCTAGTGCATGTATGCCTGAGGCTCTCTCTGTTCTTAGTCTTCAGAAATGTACCCAGGAATGGGAGTCTTTTCCTATAGTCACCTGACCTTTAGACACACTCAGGCTTGTCAATGCTCCTCTCCAAATGTGATGCCAAAGACTAAGCTCAGTCCTTCAGAAGTCACTTTAAAATAGAAAAATATTTTTTCTGTACACTTCGATTTAGTTGACTGAGCCTAATGTCAAATTGACTGTGGAAGGTTAGAGTGGGTCAGGATCACCATATCACAGTGTTAATTCATCCAACAAAACCCATATGTTTTTCACATGACTTGCTCTCTAGTTTTGCTTACCCCATCCTGTACTTGTACCATGTAGATCATTTTGTTTTTTATACCCTAAATGTAGACTTCATTGGTATGTAATCTTGTTAGACTTGATTTATCACTCTGGTCCATTGAGAAGTAGTTGAGAATGTTTGGATGCTAAACCAACCATCCAGCTCAGCTTCAGTCATCCATAAATGAGATAAATATCCTACCCCTACTTTCATCCATGTTACTGATAACAAAACCGAAAAGACTGGATCATCTGTTTCAACTCCGCATTCTACAAATGAGCAAAGTGAACTGCAAAGAGGTGAAGCAGCAGGCTCAAGGTCATCTACCCAGGTAGCAACAAAAAGCAGCCATGAATTCAGAGCAACTCTCTCCTACCAGGCTTCCTAACTTTCCCAAACTATCTTTCTAGGCCGATTTACACCCCACCCCCATATATGTGTATGTATATATGTATATGTTATATATATATGTATATATATATACATATATATGTGTGTAGATATATATTTTATATTCTTATATATATAATTAATTTAATATTTACATTACATTTATATACACATCTAATTAAAATATACATTAAATTAATAATTTAATTATTAATACAATAATCATTAAATATATAAATTATATTTTAATTAAATTAAATCTAAATAAATTAAAGTATATATACCCAGTATAAAAATAAAAATTAATATACAATAATTCCAATTTTATAATATTTATTAATAATCACTAGAAGTATATTATGATTTCATTGAAAAAGGAGCATCCTGGTGAGAAAAGTCCCTGTACCTATACAAGTCTCTAACTATTCTGTAAAATTATATAGTCAAAGAATTTCCGAGGTCTGTGGAAAGTCAGGTGACTTACTTATGGTCATGTAGACAGAATGTGTCAGAATCCAGGTCTTCATAGCTGAATAAAGTTGACTCCCTATCCACTATTCCACATGACTTCTCTCTCTTTTTGCTTTCTCATTCTGTCTCTGTCTTTTCTTCTGTATGTACACATATCTACCTATACAATATGTGATAAATATTTTAATTAATATCTTTTTATTTTATCTTTCTTGTATATTTATATATCATTTGTACCTTGCATATTTATACACAATACACACATTTGTATATTTGTTTGTACATTGTTTCTGTTCAAAAAGAGTTTTGGAGAGGGAGTAAGGCTGCAAGGAGGAATTGAGAAAAGAAAAGTGAATGGGCAATTAAAGTAAGAAGCTAAGGGAAGAGTAAGTGTTGTTAGAATTAGGTCAGATTCAGGCATGAGAAGCTCATGATGTTTAGATGAAGGGGAAGACATAGACTGACATTTGCTGAGGATACCTCTGTTGTGGGAGAGCTTGATATTATCCCTCTTAAAGAATTTCCAGGCTCCTCCAAATCTTTAAAAATAGAGGAATTTATTGAGTGAAAGACTGGGAGGCAGGTGCAGGGAAGTCGGCCTCTCTGAAAAGAAGAGGTTCAGGATTTTTGTACCTTAAAGGAAAAGAGGCCGTGTGACTAGGAGTGGAAGGTGGGGAGGGGGACACACAAGGAGGGTTAGGCGACATTCCTGTGTGAGTACTTTGATGTCTGGGGTAGAAGCACAGGTATACATTGTTTGTGAGATACTAAGCCCTGATCATAAAGGAGCATGAAATGTATATCTGAGAGAATCTAGTCATATTTGAGATGCCAAAAGAAGGTACACATCCATGCTAAAAGCTCTTATCAGAAGACATGGGGAAATGCACCAAAAACAGAAGGAAATGTATAGCCCAGAGAATCCTTTGTTTATGCAGTCTGTCCCTTTAGTTGCATCAGAGCTAGCTTTCTTTATCACCAGCACTCCTGGGGTCCAGGATTGGGAAATTCCTCATGTACCCTTTTGACCTGGCATTCCTCTAGAGACTTGGGGTATCCAAGGGATCCTGTACCCCCATACCACCTCTTCTAGGGGGAGGTATTTTTGAATGTAGCTATGCTGATCTCCTCCATCCCAGGAGTGGAGAAAAGAAGTAGAAAGACAGGAGGAGAAAAATACCAGGGAATAAAACAAATCAAAACGAAAACTATGTACTCTGCTAGTTTTGGGCCATCCAAGAATGAGAGAAGCCATTGAATAAAATCCACTCTCTACTCATGGAGTACATGTAGGATGTGGGACTGTTGTGCTAAAGGATGTGAATAGTGTAATAATTCTTACAATAATTCCAATTTTTTAGAAGAGTTAATAGACTTAGTGACCATTCTTCACTAGCTTATACTCAGGTTGTGACACAGAAATCAGTGATAATTTGAAATTTAAAAATGGTAGTTAAGTCTGGCTTCATACATTTACTAGATATGTGATGACTCTGAGTAAGTCATTAAACTTCTGTCTGCCTTGACTGCAAAATAGGGACATATCTCCAAAAGTTGTGAGAAATGAAATAACATTTGTAAAGCACTTAACACTGTCTAGCACATAATAGATGCTTGCTTAGTAAATGAATGTTTCCTTCCTCCCTCCTTCTCTTCTACCTTTCCTTCTTTCCTTTCGACTACAGTCTAATCTGGGCAGTGGATTTTACATAGGTAAACTCCTTCCTTTTTGTCTCCACCCACCCACCCCCCTTATTATCTTCTGTGCAATCAGGATTAAGTGACTTGCTTAGGGCCATACAGCTAGTAAATACCTGAGGTCAAATTTGAGCCCAGATCCTCCCAACTGCAGGCGTGGTGCTCTATTCATTGTGCAGCCTGGCTGGACCACTTTTTGTCTTTGTATCCCCATCACCTAGTAAATGCTTAATAAATAACCTTTTCATTATTTCTACACACCAAACTTCTATTATTATAGTTTGACCTCACTTTAGCTTTCTTGGCTGTTGTCATGACTCCTTTGGACTTACAATGAGTTTGTACTCTCCTCAGATTGTCTTGGTGAAAGAAGTAGTGGTCATGTTTAGCTTTGAAAAGGATGAGCTAAAGGGAGAACCAGCTCAGTTTCCTAGTTCCCCTGCTTCAGGAGTTTGGTCATATCTTATACTTGTAACAGGGCATGTTTCTTAGAGAAATATAATCATCCCTGTTCTGTCATTTTCAGTCATGAATGACTCTCCATGACCCCATTTGGAGTTTTGTCACAAATATATTGAAGTAGATTGCCATTTTCTTTTCCAACTCATTTGACAGATGAGGAAACTGGGGAAAATAGGGTTAAATGACTTGCCCAGAGTTGCACATCTAGTAGCTGGTTAAGGACAGATTTGAACTCCAGAAGATGAGTTCTCCTGATTCTAGGACTAGCACTTTATCTACTGCACCACTCAACTACCTTAGTAACACATGAACTTCAATGGCTATTTCCTAATTAGACTTGTTTTCTCAGGGTAGAACACTTAAGGTAGAACAGAACCTTCTCTGAAACTCCAATCCTATGATAGCAGTCTGGGATCCCTACAAGGTCGAACTTTTTTCCTAGAGTCTTATAGCCTGTATGTGTCAGAGGAAGGACTTGAACATGAGTCTACCTTGTTCTGAAGACCACCAAACAACATGGCCTCTCTCTTACTTCCCCAAAGTTCTCTTTATTTTTATGTGATGTCTTTGATATAAAGAACCATACTTTGTGCTCATATACATGAAACTCTAAGATTGTCTCTATAGCCCATAGTAAAGAGGAAAAGGAAAGATGGACACAGAGATACATGTAGACTTTTACTGCTATAATCATATAGTTATATACAAATATTTTGATGGCTTAAAGGTCTACTATAAGATCTATAAAGTATATGTTTCACTTTAATTTCAAAGATAGTTTGTAGCATCCTTTCTTTGTGACCAGTATTATACAGACCATCTTCCTCTGAATCACACTTTGACAATCACATACTTTTGACAGTGTCTGTGTCAATCTTTCTTATGCCTGAGCAGTCTTGAACTCATATTTTCTGTCTTGAATTTCAACCATGGCTCCACAAGCCTTTGCTTTTTTATTAGGTCAAGGATTTAAAAAACCCATTGGCTGAAATATCTTAGACCTAGAGTAATGATAACTGTAGCAAGTAGAGAATATATTATAAATGATCTGAAGGAGTTGGACAATTGCTGTAATTACAATATGTTCATTATAAGTATAATTATGTCACAATTAGAATTACAATATTTTAATGTTTGTTGAAAATGTAGTTAATCTGATAGTTATATATTTTCATTTTCTCTATTCATTTTCCCTTGAGTACTTTGGATACTAGTTTGTGTTCCTTGGATATTGGAGTTACTAATTGGTATATTGGGACAGATAATTTATTACTTGAAGGTATTTTTGAAGGTACATTATCTCTTCTTTGTTCCTTTTTATAACATTTTCTCCATATTTTAGTCAAATAGCCATTTTATGGGACTTGCTATTGCACTTTACTTATCCATCTTGGCCTCAATTCAAGAAAATAAAAGTAGTTTAGTCTCTTTGAAGGTTGTAAAAGATCATTTCTTTTTTCCTCCCCCCCCCCGTCCCTCCCCCCCTCCCATCCTCCCTCCCTCCCATCCTCCCTCCCTCCCTCCCTCCCTCCCTCCCTCTCATCCTCCCTCCCTCCCTCCCTTCCTTCCTTCCTTCCTTCCTTCCTTCCTTCCTTCCTTCCTTCCTTCCCCACCTAATTTTCTACTTTTCTTCTAATCATGGCCATATTTGTTTTATTGATACAAAATTCTTCAATTTAATGTAGTCAAAATTATCCTTTTTATATCTCACAATGTTCAGCATCTATTGTTAACTTGTAAATTCCTCTTCTGTCCATAAATCTGATAAGCAGTATGTTCCTTGTTCTAATTTACTTATGGTATCTCCTTTTTTTGTCTAGATCATATATCCATTTTCATCTTATCTTAGTGAATGGTGCAAGATATTGGTCTATATGTAGCTTCTGAAAAACTTTTTTTGTTTTCCTATCAATTTTTACTAAATAGTGATTTCTTACCCCTAAATCTGAATCTATGCTTTTGTCAAGCACAAGGTTACATTAGTTACATTAATCTTTTACTACTGTATGTTGTATGTTTGTCCTGTTCCACTCTTCTATCTTTCTTTTTCTTAAGCATTACCTGATAGTTTTGAGAAAGAAAGAAAGAAAGAAAGAAAGAAAGAAAGAAAGAAAGAAAGAAAGAAAGAAAGAAAGAAGGAAAGAAGGAAAGAAAGAAAGAAAGAAAGAAAGAAAGAAAGAAAGAAAGAAAGAAAGAAAGAAAGAAAGAAAGAAAGAAAGAAAGAAAGAAAGAAAGAAAGAAAGAAAGAAAGAAAGAAAGAAAGAAAGAAAGAAAGAAAGGGAGAGAGGGAGGGAGGGAGGGAGGGAGGAAGGAAGGAAGGAAGGAAGGAAGAAAAAACTGGCTATAAAATGTTGTAGAAAGACCATCTGTTTTTCATAGGTGAGGCTGATTCTCCACATGGGTAGATTTCTCAATACCTGAGACACAAAAGACCAAGACTATGAAGAACTGAGGTTGAAGGTTTTGGCAGAATTCCTGCTGCCCAATGAAGACATTTCTCTGATTTTGTTTCTGATACTGCAACTAGTCATCATTGTTGATTTTCCATGACAGTCCCTACTTTGAACTGCTCCTGGCATTACTCCCACTCTGTGGAATGCAATTTTAATTGACTTTTTGCATTTTTAATATGTTCACTATTTGTATTAAGTTCTTTCTCCAGTGTTGCTTATGAGGTCAGAATTGCTTTAAAATTATGATATTGGCAGAATGGCCTCTTGAAATTTTTTTGGACTTTGCTACCAAGAATTAGATGATAGGAATAACATCTGTTTTATGAAAGCTAAGTTGATCCTTTAACAGTCATGTGAGACATTAGAGTCCCAGATTATGGGTAATTCTTATTGCAGGAATATTGCATATGCCCATTGCTCTTTGAAGTCTTTCTGACCTAGTATTGTAGATTGTTATGGTGACTGCAGAGGCAGTGTAATATTTTATTTGAGTAAGAATACTTTTTGACTTAAGGAATTATATCTTTTTTAGCTTTGTGATATGAACAATAACTATCAAGAGTTCTACTGCATCCTATAATATTGACCAGGCAGGATGAGGACATAGTGGCAAACACCCTAGATCAAATGGTGGTCCATGAAATGGACAATGGATGGAAAATAAAACATTAAGAAAATCTAAAATTTAGACAAGTTTAGAGGAATATAGTTGGTAGGGAACCCTCAAGGATTCTGGGCACAATCCAGAGTAAACTATTGAATGAGTATCACTTTCCCACAATTTAAAAAAGAAGACTTATTAGACCATTCAAGTTTTAGAGAACCCACCTGCCTCACTTGAGCATCCTCATAGCCCCCATTTTCCGAGTCACCCATAAGTCTACCTCCTTCAAAGTGGGCCCATAATAGGCTATAACCAAGGAAAATGTAAAGCAGGCTGTGAGCAATCTATCCCCTTGTGTTTATATGACCTGCAAGCTCCATGCTTCTATAGATCTTGTAGCCCATAAAGACTGAGATAAGTGAAGCTTTTGGCAAGTACCAAGGGAGGATCAGGATAAGTGACTGTTAGACTACTAGAGGCATCAGTTCCCCAAAGTAGCCACACATTATACTACTTTTAAAAAATAATTAACTCATCAGCTACTGGGTCCTAGTTGCTACTGAACAAATGATACAGGGGCATACAATCATCTTTTGCCCAGAACTGCCTATTAAGGGTTATATGATATATGTCCCTCTAATAAGATAGGTAGGGCACAGGAGGCTTCTTCCTTCAGTGTTCATGCCCTTAACAAGCAGGTGACAACTGTGCCAGAGACAGCCCCTAAAATTCTGCCTCCACTACTAGTCCACTGGACCCCCTATATGACTCCTAAGAAACGTCATTTTGCCCAATTTTCCAACTCTATCCACTATGAGAAAGGCATATGCAATTGGACCTTGGGAACCAGTAGAAGCTAAGGTAGGAATCTTGACATCACTGTTGGCTTCCATTTACCTGGGCTATTGGCAAAAATGTGGGCATGCTTTCTCGAAACAAGTCAGTGATAGAGTGAGAAATAGATAGGACATTGAAGGGTGGATAGAGAACCACCTTTGACGATGCCTATTTTTACCCCCCCCCCCTCCCCCCGAAAAAGCAAAAAAACAAACTTTTTTCCATCTGTGTGTTATGGAAGAGTTTTCTTCCATGGTTCAGTAGGAAAAACAAACAAATGACGTCAAATTTGAAATCAGAAGATAAGTTAGAATCCTGGATCTGCCACCTGCCTGAGCTTAAATTTCATCATCTGTTAAATGGAGCTAATAATACTTATACTAAGCATCTGGTGTTGTGAGAACTAAATAAAATATGTAAAGCCCTTTATAACTTTATAAATGTAAATGCCAGTGATTTAATACTCTGATTTTTCAAGTGCTTTAATGCTAATGGTGTGGGAACTCCTTTCACCTATGAAGATTACAGTCCCTTCACATCTAATAGATCATCTTCTTAAGTTGCTGTAGTTAAATAAAATGAAACACAATAGTTAACTTAGTGAAGTTAGCTATTCTGGACCTTAGATGAGAGGTGTATCAGGTCAAATTTGTATGCAGACATTTACTAGTTGTATGACCTTAGGCAAATCATTAAACCTGCCTGCCATAGTTTCCTCATCCATAAAATGAGGATAATAGCACCTAATTCCCAGGGTTGATGGAGATGAAATGAGATATTTGTATAGGACATTGCATACCTTAAAATGTCATATATATTATTGTTTTTTATTATTATCTTAAGTTGCTAAAACCACAAAATGCCTCATCCTGTAGCCAGTGTATCTAGATTGGTTCTCATGGGACAGATATGCCATCAGAGTGTGAATCTTAAAACTGCTCAGACTCTACCTTAGAACATTTGGTTAAGGCTATTCCCTTATTGTAACAAATGGAGGTACTTGATCAGGAATGTATTGGGAATTTTAACATTACTCAACCCATACTTAGGCATACTTTAGGGGAAGATAAAGTTGTAAACTCCTTACTGAACAATGAAAAGTCCCCAACTCATAATTATAGTGAAGCTAAAACCTTAAACTAGGTCTATTTTTAGATCTAATACAAACGGATACTAAGTACCTATAAAGGTTAAATTGATCACTAAAAGGTCAAGTAACTTACAAAGGGCAAGTTTAGCAAAGAGGTGTGAAGTTTTAGTCTACCCAGAGAAGGTGAGAACAAAAGAAGATGTGAACTAAGAATGGTCAGTCCTGGGAAAAACATCTACTATGATTGGTAGATGTGAAAATTTAGGGGAGGTGACATAAGAGAAATTTCTCTTTAAAAGGAGCTGACTCTCTGAACTTAAGTGGAGAGTTTGGAGTTAGTTTGGAAGAGCTGGCTCTCTGAACTTAGTTGGAGTTTGGAGTTAGTTGGAGGAGCTGGGTCTCTGAACTCAGTTCAGGAGTTGAGGATTTCAGTGAAGGACTGGAGTTTTGCTTGGGACAAATCTTGTGGCTAGTGATTAAAGACTGATTAGTCTCTCTTAAGGCTCAGGCCTAGGCCATTTGTCCTAGACCCTTCATACTATTTTCTCTCTCTTATTCTCTCTCTCTCCCTTTCCTTAATTCCTTCATTTGTATTAATTAAAATCTCCATAAAACCCAGCTGACTTGGGTATTTTCATATTTGGGAATTTTTCCCATGGCAACCACTTATTTTTTAATTTAAATTGAGACACTAAAAATTATCTTTACAGTTTTGGCAATTCACAGTCTTGAAACCCACATTTTCGTGGTTACAAGAGGAAACCTGGACTTGTAGGAACCAACAAAATTTGTGCTTGAATGATGTGGTGTGGCCCTTGAGAATCCAGTCTCCCTTTCACATTGCCATTTGATTGGGACTGTATTGGAAGCTGACATTTCATCAAATCACTTACTTGACTGCTTGGGGAAAATCATAGAAAACATTGATGGGAAGGGTAGGAAGACAGCAAGAAGACTAGACCAGGTAGAGAAGGAAGGTCATTATTTTGAAACATGATCACTTCATAATCTTCCTTAGGACTAGCTTTAATGAGAATCCTGTGACTGCTTCCTATATGAAGGAACCATGTTTTACATTTTGCTCCCTCCTTTCTACAATGAATTTTTTAGATCTTTTCTGATGAAGCTCCTTTTTGTGTCACAAGTGAACTTACTTTATAGACTTCTTGTTTTTCTATTTAAAATCCAGGACAATTGGTCTTGTAGGTCTATTTTTGTTGTCCTCCCCCTGCCCTTATATTTTGGGGAGTAAATTCTGATGAATATTCATGGAATTCAGTCATCTCAGAGCCCCATACTGGAGAAGAAATAGTTTCCATTTCCTAGTCACCTATGGGGACTTGCCTCCCTTTTTTTTGTACAAATCCTCCCCCCCCAAAACTAGTCCTAGTCATTTTATTTCCCCATCTTACTTACTCCTCCACAGCAAACACTCACTTAGATGCAATAAAAGTCAGCTTATCATTATCTGGAGAATAAATTCATTATAAAGGTACAAAATGGCAAATGAAGTTTAAGAGAGCAGGAAACTCAAAAAGATGCCTCTTCAGCAGGAATGAGGAAATAAGCAGATAGTAGATAAATACAGCAGGTCTCAGAAGCACCCACAGGTAGGTAGGGATGGTCAGTCAAAAAGAAAATTCTGTACAGGCAGATATTCTTTGAGTGGATGTGTGAGAAAGGTAAGACTCCAACTCCTTCCAAATATCATTAATTCCAGATAGTGGCATCTTTCATTTGCAATCAACAACTACTATTGGTGCACACTTGAATCTTTTTGCCTCTCTGCAGAATTCCAAAGTCCCCAAGACTCCCTTCTTACTCATCATGTTCATTTCAATCTCTTCTTTCAGTTGAGGAAACTATATTTCACTAATTCATTTGTCTAATACACATTTGGCATATAAATAGTACATTGGATAGAGTGCTGAATATGGAATCAGGAAGTTGCAAATTCAAATCTGAAGTCAGACACTTACTGTTTGCTTCTGGAGAAATCATTTAACATCTATCTGCCTCATTTCCCTTATCTGGAAAAGGGATACAAAGGAAACAATGAAACAAGCATTTATTAAGTACCTATCATGGGCCAGGCACTATGCTAAGTTCTTTACAAATATTTCATTTAATCATCAGATAGAAAATGGGGCTAAGAATAGCATTTACCTCCCAGGGTTGCTGTGATAATTAAATAAAATAATATTTGTAAAGCACTTTGCAAATCCTAAAGTGTTACTATATAAGTGCCAGTTATTATTATTGCTATTTTAATCATCATTTGTTAAAGGATACAATGTACAATGCAGTATGCCAGGCACAGAGAATACAAATATCAGGAGAGAAGAGCCACTCTTGCCCCCAAGAAACTTACTATCAATAGAATGTAAATTAGAATATGATATGTGCATAAGAGGAAAGTATTATCAAAGGAAGGAGAGATCATTTCCAGATAGAAGAATCAGGAAAAGCTTTGCATGGAAGGTGCTATTAATTTAACTTGAATTTTGGAAGAAGGATAGTGTGTTCAAGTTGGGAGAGGGGCCAACAATATCCAGATAGTATGATATTAAGCTGTCTTTGGTGTCTGTCCATGATTTGTACCCATTTTCAAGAGGGCACTTTCTGGCACAAAATCCATAGTTTTGGCATTTGTGTCTTTCCTTCCCCCCCCTGAAACAAGCCTTGTGTCCCCTTAAGAATATCCCTAAAATTTTCTTGATTCTGCCTACAATGCTTGATTATTTTAAAAGGCAGACTCTGAGCTTGTAATATATCTATGCCTCTTGTCAGAAGCTACTTTCAAAGTGGTGCCATTGATCTCAAAATATTCAGAGGCAAATGAGCAGTCAGCATTGTTTTGACCCCATTTAGTGATGGTCTTTGTGTCATCCTTTTGTCTGGTATCAAAACAGAAATCTTTTGTATGGAAAAACATTCTAGACTAAAACTTTCTATTATTGTCACAGATAATGAATAAGACAGCTCTTTAAAACACCCAAACACATTCCTCAAAGCTACTGCTTTGCAAAACTGCTTTATTTTTGCTGAAGAGAATGTACAATAGGATTCACCCCAAATAGTTGTTCTTATGTGACCTGCAAGCACACATTAATAGGCCAATGGATTTGTGATTTCACCAATGTAGGTATCTCTCCAGTGGTACATATGGCAACCCATATGAGCTTACTCATCTTGTTCAACTTATGTTTATACCTTCTTCTTATTCTTCCACCAGGAGCTCAACCAAATGGAAGTCTTCTTGACATTTAAAGGGGAGCAAGGGAGCACTTGGATTGTTTATCAATTCAAAGGATCATAGACTCAAAACTGGAAGAGACTTCATGGGTATATGCAACATAACCTCAATCCTTTTAAAAGATGATGAAACGAAAGCTTAGAGATGTTGTGACTTTCCCAAGGCCCTCTAATTTCTAATCCTGTATTTGCCTCTCTACCATATTACTTGACATTCCCATCCCTGCTACTTCTTTTTTTCTATTTACATATTTCTTAATAATATTTTCTCTTTTTAAATTATAATCATATAGTAATTTGTATATATTCCACATTCACATAATTAACACAACAATATAGTATATGATTATCATAATAATTATAACAGTTTTTAATTGCTAATATGCTGTAGCCTGTTCCTAGCCATCACAAGTCTCTTTTTTGCCCTTTAGTTGACATACAAATTTAATTCTGCAGAGACCGAAGCATATCCGACTTTAGAGCCCTAGGATAATATTGCTATTTTAAAAAAGGGACCTCTATTTCAAGGAAAAGGTTTTGACCATGAAAAAAAAAATTGTTTAGCTATTTCCCATAAGCCACCTAACTTCCTCCTATGAAATTCTGATTCTAATTCATATTTTATCTGCAGTGTCTATACAAAATACGTGTTCCCATTAAGTAACACTATGGACCAAAAATGAGTAGAGTTAGACAACCCTTTTGAATAATTATAGATTGTATTAGAAAGCCTTCATAATATTCAGGAGATTTGATACATCCAGTAGAGTGCAAATAGAAGTGGCTGGAAAACCTCACTATTTTTAGCAGGGGTTTGAAACCTGGAATTAGATTGCAGAAGGTTTGTTTATTCAGAAGTGGAAAGAATTAAAACTTTATTTTTCCTTAACTTCTAGCTGAAATTTAGCATTTCTTTTAATTATGAATAAAGACAATAAACATTCTCAAAACTGACCCGAAGGCTTAAACAGATGGCCAAAGAGGTCTGTGATACTCACCAAAAAGATAAAGAACTCCTGATCTCAGGTGAACTCATTTGAACTCTAGACTTGTTATCTTGATAGTGGCAGACATCTTTGGGGACATATGAGTCACCTGACATTTATAATCAATGGATAGTAAAACAAAGGTATAATTGGCATTGTATCTTTCAGAGAACTGGCTGTGATTCTGATACATTTCTTAGAAGAGAAGCAGCCTTCTGTTTTACTGAATCAATTTATTTTTTATGATTAACAAACACAAAGTCCAAAAAAAGTATCATTCTGCACATTTCAGTAACTTGTGTGAAAGTAGAAATGTGGTATTTTATAGAATATCTTTGGTGAAAGATCATCTTGATGAAGTACCTTCATTAAAGGTATATCTGAAATATGTAAAGATTATTGTCATTATTTTACATCCTTGCCTTATTCTTAGATCACTACTGTGTATTGGTTCTAAGGCAGAAGAGCAGTAAGGGTTTGGCAAAGGGGGTTAAGTGACTGGCCCAGGGTCACACATCTAGGAAGTGTTTGAGGCCAGATTTCAACCCAGGACCTTGTATCTCTAGTCTGGCTCTCTGTCCACCGTGCCACCTCTCTATTGATTATTTATAGATTGCTCAGCACAGTGCCTAGTACATTGCAGGTGCTTAATAAATGCTTCTTCAAAAGTAATGCTTGTTGTTAACCTGTTTTCCTATTTGCCGACTTTAAAGATGTGTGCTGGTAGTTACTGATCTTTCTTGATTGTCTGTTAGAAGTAGGAGCAGCGGCAGTGGAAATGGCTGTTGTCTAGACTATGACATGCATCTAGCAGTATCAGTTGGCTGCTAGACTGTGCAAGTTGTCAAGGTTGTTGCTTGTACCCATCCCTAACCATGTGGAGGTTTGGTTAGTCCTCCCCAACAATTTCTTTCACTCCTCTTTAGAGCAGTGGTCTTCAAAGTACATCCTGAAGGCTCTTGGTGGGAAGCTATGACCTAACGAGGTATGCAAGCCACTAATCAAAGGGTCTGAAAATGGTGCACATCTAGTATTGTGTTGCTAAAGATTTAACAACTGGCTCTCTGAAAAAAAAAATGTATCCCTGAAACAGTTTTAAGTTTGATCTACAACAGTAACATTTTCTCCATAATTTCCTTAAGTCTAGGTAATAGAAATATTAAGCCAAGCCCTGATTTGTAGCATTTGCTCACTTCTGAGGTGTCAATACATATGCTTTAGCAATGAGTTCTTGGGAGCCTGTGGGAGCTGGCTCTAGCATATTCCTGCCTCTTCCTTGATATGCCATTTCCATATGGCTCATCTCCAACACATCAATTCCTCCTTTTATTCCCTAGAACTTATCATCTCTGCTCCATGTTCTTGTAAGGTACCAGATTTCTTGTTCCCTCTGAGCCTGAGGGTTGTGTTCTCAGCTCCCCAACAGCCAAAGGAAAAACAAAGATAGTAGTTTGGGGGAATATTCCCACTAGGAATATCTTCCCACACGTTCACCATAGCATATCTAGCCTATGCTCCCCAGATCATCTCAGGTCTGTGAGAGAGATGCCCATCACCCAAGGCAGCCTCTATATTCTGGGGTAGGAAATCATGAAAAAGAGTCCTATCCTTTTCTTTTCCTTTTGGGTGGGAACAAGTAAGTCAAAATAGGCTGAATAGAGACTGATGGAATGTAATAGATAGTTATGATTCCATTAATCTCTCCCATATCCTGACCCTGTAACATCCTTTCTCAAACTCCTATATTTCTTTTGAGGGCAACAGCATGCATTTAGTTATTCAGGGTGACAGCTTTGTTATAATTTTCAACTCCTCCCTCTCAATCACCCTACATGTCTAATAAATTGCAAAATCTTGCTTCTAACTTCTTCTTGTCTTTCCAACACTTGCTCAATGATGCACATAAACCAACAAAGCAATTATTAGTCATGTCTATCATAACAGGTTGAAAAGAAAATAAATAGAAATATCAATAAACTCTTCAGAAAAAGGCATGCATTTCTGGAAAAAAGTATAGGTTTTCAGGTGGAAGAAGGAAAAAAGCAAAAGAAAAAAGGAATCACTCCTTACTGGTCTACAGTCTGAGGTGGTCTGTTAGTGGCACTACTCATCTAATATTCACAAAGAGTTCAAGTCTTGGAGTCTAACTCTGAGTGTCTCACATTAATTCTACCTGCTTCTTGGCTTGCTCTCTCAGGCCATGATATGATTCCCGGGTACAGTAGTTCTCAGGGTGCTCTTTCCTCCTGGTATTAGAGCCTTCCCAAGTTAATTGCTCTTGTACAAATCTTGCTCCTGAATAATGACTTAGTTTGTCGATCAAAATCCAACCCCCATCTGCCACAGAGTCAAGAGAATTCCCAGATATCAAGAAAAGAAATACTACATGACATATCTTGACCAGCAAGGGGTCTGTATCCAGTATCTTACTTTCCCTTACCAGGCCAATTGGTGCTATATGCAGTTGAATATTCAACTAAAACTTGATTTATCAGGACATACATCATGGAAAGACATTGTACCTGTACATAGAGGTGCAAAAAGCTGGCTGGATTGCTTTTGGGAAATAGCAAAAGCCTTTAAATTACCCCCACATTTCTCCTTGTAACAAAAGTAAATTTTTCTTAAATAAAAGTATTCTTTCATTAATGCTGTGTACAGAAATTCTTTCCTCTAATGCCTTTCTGTCATATTCCTTTATTTCAGTCTCTAATGACTTTATAAAAATAAAGTATGACTATATTATTCCCCTACTTAAAAAACGCTACTGGTTTCCTATTGCTTGTAAGATCAAATGCAACCTCTTATGTGTAACTTTAAAAAAAAAAATAAGTCCTTATTTGAAATTTTATTTCTTATATTACCATAGTACTCCTAGTATTCCTATCCCTTTTGCCCTCTAATAAAGGTGATGAGCAGAAAAATTTTAGAGGAAAATAAAAATAAAAAGATTAACTGATATATTTTAAAAGTCTGAAAACTGTACAATGTGTGGACCTACCATGTCTAGTAAACATAAATTGAAAGTGACTACTTATCCTTTCATTCAAATCCCGCTTGACCTTTATAATCTTATTTCGGAGGGGGGGGGGAATATGTCATCATTCTTTCCATTTACCTTGTTGTTGATTTTTGTGTATATTTTTTCTTAGTTCCTTTACTTCATTTCACATCACATTATATATATATATATATATACATATATATATACATATATATATATCTTTCCATGTTCCTCTGTATGTTATATATTTCTTATAGCACAGAAGTAACTTAATCCCATTACATTCATGTGGTACATTCATGTACCATGATTTGTTTAGCCATTTACCAACAGATTAGCATCTATTTTATTTCTAATTCTTAGCTATCACAAAAAGTGCTGCTACATTTTGGAGTCTCTGGGGGACTTTTTTCTTATGGACAGCTTCTTTAGGATATATCTTCTCCCAAACAAGTCTCTGGTTCAAAGAATGTGGATATTTTACTTTATTTGTATACTTACAACTTTTTTTCAAAATTATACCGTTTTATAGTTCCACCAGAAATGCATTAGTGTGTCTTATCTTCTCACAAAACTTCCAATTATTTTTTATCATTTTCTCCAATTTTCTGGTTATGAAGTAATACCTTAGGGTTGTTTTTATTTACATTCCTCTTGTATTTAGAATATTTTTTCATGTGATTGTGAATACTTTGCATGTCTTTCGAGAACTATTTATTCACATTGTTTGACTAGTTACATTTGTCCAGTTACGATATATATATCACAAATAGCTATTCCCCTATATATATGTTGCTTTTATATTTGATAATAAACCCTTATCAGAAAAATTTGAAATAATGTTCTCTATTTCCCTCCTTATGCTAAACACATTGATTTTGTGCAGTTTTTTTAAAGCTTCAAGAATCAAAGTTATTTATTAAATCTTTTGTAATCACCCTTATTTCTTATTTATCTAGGAATACTTCTTACCCCTAGCTGTGAGAGGTATATAATCTCTTTCTCATCAGATATTTTAAAGTATGATTTTTAACATTAAAATCCCATATAAACTTAGATTATATTGTCTGGAATATATGTGGTATAAGGTGTTAGTCTAATCCTAATTTCTCCTTTCTTGAAGACTGTGTTCCAATTCTCCTAGCAGTTTTTGTCAAATTGGGAATATTTTCCCTATGTAACTCATGTTTTTTGCTTTATGAAATACTGGGTTATCTAGTTCTATTGCTTCTTAATCTCCGTTGTCTAGTCTATTCCATTAATCTCTATTCTTTAACTAGCAGCATATTAATATGATGACTATTAGGTTACAATGTATAGTTTGAAGTCTGGAAATGCTATTCTGCCTTTGCATTTTTTATCATTTGATATTCTGGATCTTTTGTTTTTTTTCCACATGAATTTTGTTATTATCAAGTTCTGTAAAGTGTCCCCTTGTTATTTTATTGATATAGAATTAAAAATGTGAATTGATTTTGGTAGTACTGTCATTTTTATTATATTGACATGGCCTACCCATGAGCACTGAATGTTCCTCCAGTTATTTGGATTGCTTTGTTTTTTAATAAATGCTTTGTCATAGACTGTGTACAGTCTTTGTGTTTGCTTTGGGAGATTAATTATCTTATATTTCATGCATTTTGTAGATATTTAGAATAGGATTTCCCTTTGATTCTTCTATTTTATTATTACTATAGAGAGATGTTGATTTTTGAGAATTTATTTTAGTTTGCAACTTTTTCAAAGCTTTTAACTTACTCATTATCTTTGTTGATTCTCAAAGGTTTTCCAAAGTACATCGTCATAGCAGCAGCAAACACAGATAATTTTATCTTCTCTATATCTATCATTATTCCTTTAATTCTTCTTTCTTGTGTTATTGCTATTACTAGCATCTCCAGAACTATATAGAATAATAGGAGAGAGTGGGCATTCTTGCCTTGTTTCCATAATTATAGCAAAAGGTTATAGTGTATCAATAATATGATACTTGCTTTTGGTTTTAGATAGATACTTTTTATTATGTTAAAAAAAAGTCCTTGCCTATACTTTGTAGAGATTTTTAGCATAAAAGAGTGTTGTACATTGTCAAAATCTATTTCTGCATCTATTGTGGTGATTGTGTAGTTTTGGTTTTTAATATGATTAATTATGTTGATTCTGTCTCTAATATTGACCCATCCTTTCTTTCCTGGTGTAAATTTCACCAGATCATAATGAATTTTTTTTCTGAAGAATTATTGTAGAAGGTTTCATAAGATTTAATTTAAAAATCTGAGTCAATTAATGATATTGGCCTATAGTTTTTCCCTGTGTTTTATCTGTTTCCAGTTTAGATATTATAATTATATTTGTCTCATTTTCTTTAATAGTGTTTTTAGAGCTAGATCTATTTCCTTTTCTGAGTCAGGTTATTTAACATCTTTATTTAGTTTTCTGAATGTTTGGGTATTTTATTTTTGAAGACATTTCTCTCTTTCTGTGTCCTCAGATTTGTTATTATATAACTCTGTATACTGTGTTCTGATTATTCTTTTTATTTCTCCTAGTTTTGCTGACTTCATCTTGCACATTTGCTGTTTTGTTGATCTGATTTTTTGCTCTTCTTTTTACTCATATTAGCAAAGAATCTACCAGTTTATCATCAGTCTTTTGAAAGCACCACCTTATAGTTTTATTTATCATTTCTGTTTTTTTCTTTAAAATTTATCAGTTTTCCCTTTATTTATTAACATGTCCTCTATTGTGCTTATTTTATATTTTTTTCTTTAGTTTCCAAATTTTAAAGAGGCATTTTCAGTTTATTAATTTTATATTTTTCTACTTTGCTAATGTATTATTCTAAAGATATGGTTTCCCTACTCAAGACTGAATAAGCTGCATCCCAGGAGTTCAATATGTTGTTTCATCACTATTTTATTTTAAATAATTATTGTTTCTATATTTTGTTCTTTGACTTATTTTAAAAATTTCATTGTTAAGTCTTCATTTGGGTCTATAGCTTTTATTTGTGATCAGTAAAACAATTTCAATTCTTATTGTATGTAAAGGACATATTGACTATATCTGCCTTTATACATTTATTTGTAATATCTCTGCACCCTAGTAAAGGTCAGTGTTTATACAAGTTTTATGTGGGACAAAGAAATATTTATATCTGTTTGCTATCTCATTTAGAAAATTCCATGACTCTATTAACTAAATTGTCCAGAATCTGATCAGTTACATATTTTCCCTTTTGTTTATCTTCATGTTAGACTTGTCCAAAATTGTTGTAGGGGATATTAAAGTCTTCTATCACAGGGAGGAATGTTGTAATAAGAATTTAATTAGTTTCATTAGGAATAAGTTTTAAGATAAGAGAAAGGGTTTTGTCTACTTTATACTGTCCCCTTTAAGAAAGGAGATAGAAAAAGGTTGCTGTGGGTTATTTGAGAAGCCAGCATAAATGAGAGTGAATTCTGGGGCAGTTTCTTGGACTTCCTCCAGAGAACAGATGACTGGTTCTTTCCTCTGACAGAAAAAACAAAAGATTTTAGTTACTTTGATACCTTTTTTTTTTTTGAGAGTGAGATATATACTAAACAGAGAAAAAATGTTTACTGAAGCTTTACCCTTTTGAGCCAGAGGGGGTGTTGAAGAGAAGTTTTTTAACTGACAGTTTGGAGTGAATATTCATAGCTGTGCTCTTTGTGGTGGCCAAAAATTGGAAAACGAGGGGATGCCCTTCAATTGGGGAATGGCTGAACAACTTGTGGTATATGTTGGTGATGGAATACTATTGTTCTCAAAGGAATAATAAAGTGGAGGAATTCCATGGGAACTAGAAAGACCTCCAGGAAGTGATGCAGAGTGAGAGGAGCAGAACCAGAAAAATATTGTACACAGAGACTGATACACTGTGGTATAATTAAATGCAATGGACTTCTCTAATAGTAGCAATGCAATGATCCAGGAGAATTCTGAGGTATTTATGAGAAAGAACACTATCCACATCCAGAGGAAAAATTGTGGGAGTGGAAACACCGAAGAAAAACAACTGCTTGATCACATGGGTTGAGGGGGATATGATTGAGAATATAGACTCTAAATGATCACCCTGGTGCAAATATCAATAATATGGAAATAGGTCTTGATCAAGGACACACGTAAAACCCATTGCAATTACACGTCGGCTATGGGAGGGCATGGGGGAGTGGAGGGCAAGAACATGATTCCTGTAACCAAGGAAAAATATTCTAAATTGACTAATTAAATAAATTTTTCAAAAAAAAAAAAAAGAAAGAAACTCTAGCCCTTCAGACAACTATTGTATTATAGAATTCAAGCTGCCAGTTCTAGTGAGAGTTTGGAGATTGAACGGAAGGAGGAGCTACAACTGGAAAAGGTGAGCCAATCATGTGATAGCATATGGTTGATGGAAAGTCTGTTATTCCTTTCATATTTGTTAAACATTTAGTCACTTGGAAAAAGGTCCTCAGCACATTATGTGGTTCCCTTGTGCATGGATAAACATTACACAGGATGAGAAAGAAAGAAAAGTGTGTTATCTATATTGCTGGAAAGAGTGCTTAATGACTAATCTGAGAAGAGAGTTCAAAAGTGGATCAGAAGACTCATCAGAGCCATCAGAAGTCCAATCAGCAATCAGATTCTATTGCAGTCTGCCAAATGGACAGTGGCCAATGGCAGAAGAAGCTCTGGAAGACAGCTCAGGAAAGAGGATGAATTGATGTTAAACCTTTTTTTATTCTCTAAAATATTTGTAATCCTTTCCTCTTTCAAATATCTTAAAAATGGATTCCTCAACACCTTTAAAAGCATTGATCTCATCTGTGTTCACATTGATCTTGTCCAGCAACTCTCCTTATTTTGTTTTCTTTAATGCCATTGCTATTTCCTCAAACATATGGAACACAATGATGTTAAAGTCCAAATGTGGTGGCTATGCTCTCATCAATGGAGAGAATAGCTTATTATAATAATCCCAACAGATATTCCCTCAATTTTTGGCTCTTAGTTGTCCTCCTTCCAGTTACATCTTTTAATGTTCTCCAGTGATCTGGCTTAATTTGGTTTCTCCCTGAGCTTTTTATAAACTCATTTTTCCCTCCACTGCTTCTTGCTGTTTTATGAAGCAATACTGTTAACAATCTTCCACTGTTTCTCTCTATACAATTCTATAAATGATTTTATGTTCTTAACTGATATTGCCCTTGATGGTTTCATCCCTTTATTTGGCCAGGAATTTTAATATTTGCTGACTAAGGCAGTTCCTAGGCTCTTTTGGTCTTCTTGTGGTAGAGTCTGATTTGTGTTGTTTAATTCTTAGGAAATGAATACAATCTCTTTCAAAGTCTCTTTTCTTAAATTTATTTCTCATTTTCCAACATCAGTAACTTGTTTAAATAGGTCAGGTTGGAGTTTTAATTACATGCTGTTTCTTCTCATTTTTATTCTTTCTTCTAATTTAGTACTGATTTTGATCTTTGCTCTAACAAGTTTATAGTTGGATTGTAGGCAGACAGTTATTTCCTATCAAGATATAATGTTCATTTTATTATAATATTAGCTTGATAATAACAACATGATTTTTTAAGAGGCCAAACAATATAAAAAGCAAAAGCCAAATCTTGTATCAGGCTTAGAGCTTTTGTAAGTACTCTAAGTCGAGTATATTATTTTAAAGCAGCTATCCCCTCCACTTTTTCCAAAAGGAAGTGGAAGCTGAGAGAAATAACTTGAACAAGATCAGATGTGTTAGTGACAGAATTAAGATTAGAATTTAGTTTGTCTGCCTCCCACTCTATCATTTTTTCCTCTATGTCTCAATTTAGATCTTTGTTTTCAGCACCTGGGAGGGTCACCTTATCCTATCTTCATGGTCGTTACTTAGGACCAGAAGCAGTAAAAAGCTAATCTCCTGCTTCACCACACCTAGGGATAGCTCTTATCCTTGGAAAGCATTTTCCAATTCACATTATGACTCTGAGGCATGAGAGAAAGACCTCTTTGATCTATTGCAAGTTATATTTTTTTGTGGTTCTCTGACTCTTTGAAGGTATCTGAGTGCAATGACTTCCTTCTCTCACTCCCATATTTGCAGCATTGTCTTACAACCTCCAAAATTAGAACCCCAAAAGGGTCTAAGTTTGTGGCTGCCAAAACAGGTAAAAAGTGGAGAGAAAACTGGATTTGGAATCAGTTCAAATCTGAACTCTTCATCTTACCTATATAACCTTAGGCAAATCATTTAACATCTCTGAGTCCCTTTTTCTTCATCCACAAAATAAAGTGGAAAGACATTATAATCATTTAAGGGCAGTCCCCTCTATATTTTATGTGGATCTTGGCTGCAGTGTTCTTTCTTTCCTCTCAATCAAAGTTGTCATTGTTCTTCAGCTCTGGGGTAGGCATGCTCTTCTCTGGATTCATTGTGCAAAAATAGTGAAGGATGCTTTGTGTAAATGCTCTGATATCCCCACCACCTTGGATATATAATTCAGAAATGAAAAAGGATTCCTGTGAAAGAAAATGGATTTTCTAGGTCACAGAGTCATAGGCCACCTTTTAGGAAGTTTGCCATTTAAAAATGGCTTTAAAAAAGCATTTTGATGAATTTTGAAGAATAGAGTCCAAGGGGAAGGAGAGTTTTCTCATTCTAGTTTAGAAAATTTGAAGCACCCCCATGAAGCCCCCCCCCCCCATCATCATTTGTATCAAACCTCTGCCAATTAGGAAATTTCTAGTTGGCTAGAGGGTTTTTAGATGTTTACATCATACATTCCTATAATAGTTACTATTCTTCCCTCAGTTCATAGGGGAGGAAAAGAAGGAAACTTCATATAAAATACTACTAAAAGCAGTTTTTCTCTAAACTGAAAAAAATAAAAAATTATCCTGAACATTCATTTCACTCCTTTTTCATTCACTCCTCATTTCATCTTTTTTACAGCATTAAAAAAAAAAGTTGGGGGAGGAATTGAGATACTTTTATTTATTTTTTTAAAATCCTTATCTTCTGTCTTAGAATCAATATTGTGTTTTGGTTTTAAGGCAGAAGAGTGATAAGGGCTAGGCAATGGGGGCTAAGTGACTTGCCCAGAGTCACACAGTTAGGAACGGTCTGAGGCCAGATTTGAACCCAGGACCTACCATCTCTGGGCCTGACTCTCAATCCACTGAGCCACCCAACTGCCCCCTTAAGATACTTTTAGAGAGGAGCCGTGAAGATATTTTGTCCATTTATATCACTTGGTCTTGCCATCAACAACAATAATTTTAAGATTCCAAATTTATATAATGCCTAAAAGCTACAAGGCATCCTTTGCTCATGACAATCCCGAGAGGTAGAGAACAAATATTACTATCTCAATTTTATAGATGTTGAAACTGAAGTTCTTTCCCTTCAAATTCATCCACATTGGGCATGAGTCCAACTAGAAGTCTTCTCCTGCCCTACTTTTTATTCAGCCATCTTCAATTCTTCATGTGCATCCCCATATACTTAAACACCACTGCATTCAACTATCTTATATAAAACACTATATAAAACCCTTAATGTCCACATTTACACTTTCCTCATTGGTTTAGTATAGGCACAAGAAGAGTTGATGTACCATTAAGGGGACCTATGGCTAGGGTAGCACGAGGGGTATGTAATATAAAGGAGTGGCTAGGCTTTAAGAAAGACTAGTTGCTGATGACTATTGCTACCATTCCTTTTTCAGATTCCATCTACTAATGATAGATCCCAAGATCAATGCCTAAATGATCTTCTAAGAGACGACTCATTGAAAGGTAGAGTTGGCAGGGGTTACAGGGAAAAAAAGAAACAATTCAATCTCTTAGCTTTATAGGGAGAGGAACTGAAACAAAGAAATTAAATAATTTCCTCCAATTTACCCAGCTATTTAGTGGCAGAGCCAGAGCTAGAACCCAGTCTCTGTATTTACCATTTAGCATTTTTTCCAAAACAGCAAGTTGTCTCCTCTGGTTTGACTCCAGATATCAATAAAAGGTTATTTTCTTTTTTTTTTAATTTTATTTAGTCCATTTAGAACATTATTCCTTGGTTACAAGAATCATTTTCCTTCTCTCCCTCCCCTCCCCCACCGTTCTCATAGTTGACACACAATTCCACTGGGTTTTACATGTGTCCTTGATCAGAACCCATTTCCATGTTGTTGATATTTGCACTAGGATGATCATTGGGAGTCTATATCCCCAGTCATATCCCCATCAACCCATGTAATCAAGCAGTTGTTTTTCTTCGGTGCTTCTACTCCCACAGTTCTTCCTCTGAATGTACATAGTGTTTTTTCTCATAAATCCCTCCAAATTATTCTGGATCACTGCATTGCTACTACTAGAGAAGTCCATTACATTCTATTGTGCCACAGTATATCCATCTCTGTGTACAATGTTCTCCTGGTTCTGCCTCTTCACTCTATATCAATTCCTGGAGGTCATTCCCATTCACATGGAATTCCTCCAGTTTATCATTCCTTTGAGAACAATAATATTCCATCACCAACATATACCACACTTTGTTCAGCCATTTCCCAATTGAAGGGCATCCCCTCATTTTCCAATTTCTTGCCACCCTAAAGAGTGCAGCTAAGAATATTCCTGTACAGGTCTCCTTCCTTATTATCTCTTTGGGGTACAAGCCCAGCAGTGCTTTGGCTGGATCAAAGGGCAGACAGTTTTTCAGCACCAAAAGGTGATTTTTCTAAACCAACGTTCTATTTCATACCAGGGTAGAATGGGGCATTTAGGAATTAAGAGAAAGCTAAGGAAAATCTAGAGATTTGGAGTGATGCCATTATATTAGGTCACTCCTAGGGAAATGCTTGATGATTTTGGGGACTGAAAAAGATTTGTCCCTTGATACCTCAGGTGATTAAAATAATCAAAAAGGGAGGAGGAAGAAAGTATTCTTCAGGAATTTGGTAATTCTTGCGAAGACTTTAGGAATCATCATGAGATACCTAAAACTATTATAATAATCTCTAAAGTGGTCTTTGGTTTAGCTTATCTTTTCTCCACTCCACTCTTCATCTGGCTACTCAAATAGTTTTCCTAATGCATCACTCTGATCACATTACTTTTTTTGCTCAAAAGTCTATTTTCGGGCCAGAATTTTCTTCTATACAAAATGATGTACATAATTGAATAAGGAGATTTTTTAAGTACCTTCAGGATACACGATGAGACTAGTCTGCCATGCCAATCAAATGGATTATTCTCCATCTTCCATTCTCATCCTCAAATTTCCCATTTCGGTACTTTTACACACTTTATCCCTGGAATGGTATCTGGCCCCGATGTACCCCTGTTTTCTCTCTGTTTAATTTAATGTTCCCTGTTTAATTGCTTCATTTAATGTTCAGTTAGGGCATAGCTTTCTCTTTGATGTCTTCTCTGATCTTCTTTCAATCAAGTTAAAGTCACTTCTCCCTCCTCAAGTTTCTTATAAGACTGTGTCTGATTCTTTCCTTTGCTTCTTTACTTCTACATGTCATTGAATCACAATTATATGTCTTCTACTATCTACCTCTTTGAAAGTAGGATCTGTCATGACTTCCTACTCACTTTCATTTCCCAAATTCCTATCACATGCTTTGTGCATAGAAGATGTTTAAAAATTTTTTCATCAACTGAATGGACAAGTCATTACAGGCTTTCATCTAAAGTAGACATAGGATATAGTCAACAAAATTAATTCTAAAGCATCTTCTGGTTATCCATACAGTTCCTCTAACTCTGCAGGACACTTGGGGTCTGAGCTTCAGAGAAGAGAAGACCCTGTCCCACACTATATCCCAGGAATCAAGTATTCTCCTAATCCAAAACTAACCCATCAAAGACCTTTAAAACAGTCCAAGCTCTGACATTTAGGCCAGAAACATGATGATGCTAGTGTTTATTTGTAGAGTCAAAGCCAATTTATTACTCACCACACTTTTTCTCTAATTTTGTATCATTATGACTATGGCAGAATTGCATAGTGCTGGAAGATTCAATTGGCATGATTCATCCCACTTACTAGGACCAGTACAGTATTTCTGAGTATATAGAGTTTTCTAGCTAATTAAGCTAACTAAATATTACAATCACATTTACTTCTTCTCGTGTCATGGAAATGGTATCTGAGTATCCGCATAGATTAATAAACAGTTGGGCATTGTGTGACACAAGAAGTCTTAATTATTGTATTTTGTATACTGAATTGTATACTGAATATGGCAAGGTTTTCTCCATACCTTACATACCTTATCCCTTCATGTTCCCTTGAACCTTCCCTTTCAATTGAGCATTTACCTTCTTTTTATTTTCCTTCTTTCCTTGCTTTCTTTTTCTCCTCGTCTTTTACACTCTCCTAGTGGACTTTAGAGAAAGTTGAGAAGTGAGAGGATTTATTTTTAATATACTGAATTATTTCTATATTTAGATTTTGAATTAAAAACTCAAATCAGTCCCTCAGCCTTTATACTTCTTCCTTTATGCTCCACCAAAGAAGTTCCATGTAGAATAGATATAAAAGTGAGATTATACAAGAGATCTGCTTTACTCAGCAAACAGAGTCAGCTTATATTAGATGTAACCACATGTGCCCTAAATGAGTCCTTCAATCTCTCATTAGGAATCACTTTAGGAAAAAAAAAGAATAATTTCAGGTGTCCATTTTGACCAAGCAGAACTTGATTTCACTACTGAGTAGTTGCGGAGCATATGACAAATATATGACTTGCCCAACACCTCCTAGAGGATGGGGAGGAATAGAGAGTTTTGATGGATCACTTGATCATTGGCAATTCACCAGTTAGAGATGTCTTGGAATATTCAAAGGAAGGACTGAATAATAAGCTTCCCAAACTATTATTTTATGAATATGCACAAGGAGACTTTGGAGCTTTTGACCACTGGGAAAGATCACTGAACAATTAGTTTACTGGTCTAATCAATGAATTGGTTTTCTTACCCAGAAGTTAGTCTCCTGGAAATTTTAGTTGTTCCAGAAGCCAGGACTTTTGAATCCCTCCTCAAAAACTCTAAGGCTGTGATGTATCTAGGTTTCCTCTAGGTTTTCCAATCTTCTAATTACTTTCTTCAATAAATGAATTGGTGAAAACAGTCAATGAGATGGAGACTGACCCTAAATGACTATAGTACATTTAAGTCAAAGAAGAACTGAGGAAATGGTTTTCCACTGTTCAGTCATTTCAGTCATGTCCTTCTCTTCATAACCCTATTTGGAGTTTTCTTGCCAAAGATTCTATAGTAGTTTGCCATTTCCTTCTCTGGCTAATTTTACAGATGAGGAATCTGAGGCAAACAGGATTTTTCCTCATGACTCGCCCAGGATCACACAGCTAGTAGGTGTCAGAAGGTTATATTTGAACTCAGGTCTTTCTAATTCCAGGCTTGGTGCTTTATCCACTGCACCACTAGCTGCCCTTGGTTTTTCCATAGACCTACCATTGTGATTCAGAAAGTCACACAAGAATTCAAATCCAAGTTCCATTTTTATATTTCCAAACTAAAGATAATTTCAGTCACGTAGGCAGGATGGAAGAACTGGGAGAAAAATAAAAACTTTTTCAGAGCAATGTGCTAAAGAAACCTAAGAGATTTCCTTATATATTATATTATTACATAATGTTGCACATTATGTAATATATAATAGGTCTTAATAGATCTATAATTCAAACATGCTAAAAAAGAAGGAAGAGAAACTTTACGATATCTTTGGCAGCTAGATGCTCTTTAAAAAAAGTATAAATGTTTTATTGATTCTTTTTTTTAATTTTTTTCCCCTAAAACCCTTACCTTCTGTCTTAGAGTCAATACTGTGTATTGGTTCCAACCAGAAGAGTGGTAAGGGCTAGGCAATGGGGGTTAAGTGACTTGCTCAGGGTCACACAGCTGGGAAGTGTCTGAGGTCAGATTTGAACCCAGGATCTCCAGTCTCCAGGTCTGACTTTCAATACACTGAGCCAACCAGATGCCCCCTTATTGATTCTTTTTTAAAAACACCATTGTCACTGTCCTCTAACTCCCCTCCTCCCTACCTTGAAACAGCTTGTTTTCAATATCAGTTCCCTATTACCTATTTTTGTTCTGTCTTTTCTTTCTTAGCAGAGGGAAAAAATGCAAAATAAAAACTGGGCAGCTATGTCTTCTCTTCATCATTAGCTATAACCATTTTATGTACTTTGAACAGGGTCCCATTCCTTCTCCATTATCTCCATCTTGCCATTTATCCTAAAGGAACCTTTGTTGTCTTTGCTGATATTGTAATTGATCTTAGTGTTCTTTGCCCTTTTTCAGCTCCTTTTGGGCTTTAGCACTTTCCCATCATTCCTTATTGCTTCTACTTCATCAGGTACTTCCCCCTTTTTGGTGAGAATCAGATCCAGAATAACTGTGATCCTCATGATCTCTTTCACCTTTTGAAGGATGAAATGATCTTTCAAGAAACAAAACAAAAAAAAAGTTACTCCACCTTTTGGCAAAGAGATGGCTCTAGAAAACGTTTGGGTTATTGAAGTCTTCTATAACTACCACATCGTCCCTCCATGTTTTGCTGGTGATCTGTTTCCTCTTTCTGGCCAGGTGATTTTTACTCTATGTGTGATAATATTGCTTCTGTTTCTGTCTCTGTTCAAATGCCACTCACCATACTTCCACACTCTTGGTTTCCAAATATCCTCACATGACCATATCTTCTTAATATACAGTGCTGCTCTGCCCCTATGCCTGTCCCCTCTGTTTCTAGAACCTCTGGTTATAGACCTGTTCCTACTAAGTCTTTGTCAAAACTATTAGATCAAATTAACTTCACTGTATTAAGATCTTCATTTCACCTTTACGTATAATTTTGTGTATTTGTTTATGCAGCGTGTACCACCCAATTCCAGAAAAAGTTTTCGGTATCAGACAACCTATGTTCTTCTCTGTCACTATCTTACTATCCCTTAATTATTTGCCTGTATGGATGGGGGTGTGGTATTCTCTCATTTATCTAGAAATTCTGTATTTCCACCAGCCACCATACTCTACAGTATATTTGCCTCCTACTAGCTGTGTCCTGGAGCAACTAGGAGGATTGAGGCAGAGGTGGCACAGTGGTTAGAGTGCTGATCCTAGAGTCAGGAAGATTTGTCATCCCGAATTCAAATCTGCCTTCAGACATTTACTAACTGCACGGCCCTGGACAGGTCATGTAAGCCCATTTGCCTCAGTTTCCTTATCTATTAAATGATCTGGAGAAGGAAATGGCAAATGATTTCAGTATCTTTGCTAAGAAAACCCCAAGGAGTCATGAAGATTTGGATAGAACTGAACACACACTAGTTGTACTTCATTTTATTACCTCTGCAACTGTCATTATTTGATAAAAGCGTTTTTAAAAAAGTAGTAATATAAACCTAAACATTAATATAAAACTCCCAAACATTCTATAGATACCATTCCTCAAGCCTTCCTCTCCTCCCCCACTTAGTCTTTCTCTAACTTTTCCATGCATCAAGAAAGGCAAAAACCCAGAAGCTGAGTTCTCAGTTCTTTCCCAAGCTGGGTTTTTACTCACAAAGTAAGTTCAGGGATCATGCTGATGAATGCAGGAATTTCAGGATACCCTGTCTCTCTCTACTGAACACTACATATGCTGATGTGAGCTTTCTTCCTGTCCCCTCTAGGTCCTTCACTTGTTGTCTATCTTGCATGAGATCTGTGTAGACATAAATCTGTCTTCACTCCCAGCTCAGCTTACTCACTGGGCTGCCCCACCTCCATACAAGCTGCCTCCACTTTCCAGTTCTCTTTCATATTTTGTTTGTTCTTAGTAGAAGGAGAGCTATTTGAGGGTAGAACAATGCATCTCCCTGTCTCTTTCCCCCCCATTTTTGGCATCCCCAATGCTTAGTACATAGAAAGGACTTAATAAATGCTTTATCTCTCTGTCTCTGTCTCTCTCTCTTTCTTTCTCTCTGTCTCTCTCTCTGTCTTTCTCTTTCTCTATCTCTTTCTCTCTCTGTCTGTGTCTGTCTCTGTCTGTCTGTCTGTGTCTGTCTCTGTCTGTCTGTCTGTCTCTGTCTCTCTCTATCTCTCTCTCTGTCTCTGTCTCTCTGTCTCTCTCTGTCTCTCTCTGTCTCTCTGTCTCTCTCTGTCTCTCTCTGTCTGTCTCTCTGTCTCTCTGTCTCTGTCTCTGTCTCTGTCTCTGTCTCTGTCTCTGTCTCTGTCTCTGTCTCTGTCTCTCTCTCTCTCTCTCTCTCTCTCTCTCTCTCTCTCTCTCTCTCTCTCTCCCTTTCCCTCTCCATCTATTTCTGTCTTTGTTTCTGTGTTTCTTTGCCTTCTGAATGCTCTTTCTGTCTCTACTTCTGTCTCTGCCTTCAGTACTGGAAAAATATCTGTTGGGTTTCTTCACAGGGAGTTAGTAGTGTTATCTCTCTGTCACCAGTCTCTAACGGCAAGAGGGTTGACTGCTACCAAACCATTATTTCTCCCCCTAATTTCCTTGAAAAGTCTGTATTCCAGATATGCGACCATCATCATATCTTTCTTACTCTTTAATTCCATTAGCTCTGGAAGTATGACCACAACCTCTGCTACATGCATGAATATTTGAGGCCATGAATTTTACCAAGGATGGCATCTTTGATGGATTTTAGTCTTATCTAAATTTCTGTGCATCTTTATGCCTTTGAAGAATGTCTGCCTTGTAGGCTTGATTAGTTTTTCAAAATATTAAAGTGATATGAGAGGCTCAGTTGGTTCAAGAAACTAACCATGATCCATTGACATAGCTTCCTGATGGCCTAAGAACAGAAGCCAACCCACAAAAAAGCAGAGGGTGCTTCTCCCTCAGGTTTCTGAGATGGGCCAGCATGGCCAACATAGAAGAAGCTATGCCTAGTAGGTTGCATCTTTATTAAAATACATTTTCCCTGATAAGATCTAGTAAACTTCCATTTTTAAAAATATCTACACTTGTAGATACGTAGTTACTTAACTCATGTTATTCAAATTCCAAACCTGAAGCCTCAAAGTGGCCTGAATTGGACCTGGCCATTTATTGTGGTTGGCAGGACTGAAAAAGAATGACCTCACTGAAGAGGAGAAAGAGAGGTGAAGGTTAGGTTCAGGTGGCCTCCATTCTTCTAGTGGTGCTTCCAGAAATCCTGGCAGGACACTGGAAGTCAACTCCTGCACCCCCTAATTGCCTCAGGATAAAAGAATTACCTGTCTGTGGGCATTTAGTGTACAGATATGAGTATACTTTCTGTCTGCAAAGGAGTGTCTTAGGACACATCCTGGCATGGAATTAGATGGGGTGGGTAACTCTCAGGCTCTACAATGGGCATTGTTCAGGCCCTAGCAAAAAGAAGCAGTTGTCAGCCTTGATATATAAGTGGTTTAATAGGCCAGACAGAGTCCCTTTTCACATTTTCTCCTCCCCTGCTGATTAGGTGATTTATTTTGCTGTTATTTTTCTATTCTGAGGTAGGGTTAAAAACATGATGTTAGTACTATCCTCTAATTTTGTCAGTTTCAGTCATTTAATTGGCACCAAGAGAAGTACCTGTGGACATAAGTTTAGGTTTAGTATCATACTCCAAAAACATACAATCCAGAATTAAAAGATTGAGTCAGACAATCAGTAAAAATTTTCTATACCCTACCCTGGGGATTTCTTGCACTTTTTATTTCTGTTGTGGGTCTGAATATGTTATCTTAGTACATTGATTAAAAAATCAGTATTTGAACTAGATTCATAATATTTATCAAAAATTATGAAAAATAAAACAATAAAAAAACTAAAAACCAAGGAAACTGTCCCGAGATTGGTGAGTTGGACCAGGAGGCTAAAGTTCAAACTGTCTATCAAGTTATACTGATATTTCTTCTGTTTAACTACGGTTCTCAATGTGTGATGTGGACACCCCTTTAGATAGCTTAATGGATACAACACTGGGCCTGAAGTCAAGAAGATTAGTTAAAATACAACCTCAGACACTGTGTGACTGAATAAGTCACTTAACAGCTATCTACCTCTGTTACCTCAACTGTAAAATGGGGATTATTATAGCACCTTCCTCACAGAGCTGTTGTGAGGATCAAATGAGATGATATTTGTAAAACACACAGTGCCTTCAGTACTTAAATACTTAGTAAAGTACTCAATAAATTTTTGTTTCTTTCCTTCCCTGGACCCTTTCAGGGATTTTTTTTTATAGACAAAACTATTTTCATAATAATACTAAGACACTTTAAATTTTAATATAGTGAATATTCATAGATATAATTCATATAAACAAAACCTCTTTGTTAGATTCTCAAAAATTTTTAGAGTGTAAAGAGGTCTTGAGAGACTAAAACACTTGAGAATGGCTGATCTAAGGACCACTTTCAGGGACTTGGTGTCTGACCTAAGACTTACAAATCATCCCACCCTGTTCTGCAGACAAGGCATGCTTCTATATGGAAGCAAGGAGGCCAAGTCTACCCAGGGTAAATGCCTTATCTTTGCTGAGTGTCTTTTCTACACTGTGGCTGAATGAACCTTTTGTTAATAGTTGAATTAGTTACAAACATCTCATCTTGTTCTATTGTCAGATCAAAGCTACCAGGGTACCAACATGAATCACTCCTGATAACCAGAGGAGAGGAGGTGGTGACTGAGGATCATTTAGCTTGGCAGAGTGGTGGCAAGGTTCAAGCTCTGGTCTGATGGCATTATCAGGTATAACACAGGTGCTCAGACATTGCTAGGACCTCTTCTATACTGTTGTGGCAGTATTCACAGCAATGCTTTCCCTGGAATAAGGAGGGAGTGCTCAACTCTGGCATGAGGGAAAAGGAGCCCTGGGTAGTTTTTGTTCTTGGCACAAAGGGCCCAATATGAGGGAGAGGAGTCATCATTTTGTTTTAAGAGAGCATGTAGTGGGAAGCATTTGACCCAAAAGAGTAGGCACTAACATAGGCTTAGTAGAGACTTTTGCTTATCATAATCTGAAACTGATGGGCACTTGGACATTGCTGCCAATTTAGTACCCAGTGGTCATTGGATGAATCTTTCTCTAAGAGGACTTGAAGAACAAATTTCTTTGAGGTATTTTTAAGAAGCAGCTTGCTTTCTGGACACAGCAAAGAGGCAAAACTTTCTACCCAGCCTGCCTTGGAATAAAGAAGCAGCTCCCCAGAAGAACACTTTAAATGGGTAAAGATGTGCTATTTCTTCTAATGGTAAACATGCAGGGAAGGTGAGAACCAGTGATTAGGCTGGGAAATAATGAGTGAGTGGTGGCAGAGGGTGATCTTCAATACTGACTGGCACTGTGACAGGCTAAATGCAAGACGGTAATAACCTCTTAGCTATATTTCAATAAATGACCCTGTTCCATGGTGAAGATCAGTGATTGTGCTGTATCAGCATTTGATACTATAACTCTGATATGACTGGTGATGTTTCTATTCTTCAACATCACTTATAATTGAGGAATATGTTGGAAACTGAAAAGATTAGATATCACTCAACACATGATCCAGATGATTAAGACCTAGAATTTGGTCTTTCCAAGGGGTAGAGGATATAAAATGTGGGATTTCTGGTTTTTGGTCTTTTCCATATTTTGTTACTTTTTAGAAGGCTATTATAATTAGTTTTGTTCTTGCTTTTAGTTTGAATTTTCCTTTTCCACTGCTTCCAATTTTAGCTTTCTTAACTTCCAAGATTAAGATTGTCCAGAAGCAGCCTTAAAGCCATTTAAGTGGTAAAAGGTCTTTTTAATAAGACTTTTAGGATCTGGTAATCAAGAAGTGAGGAAAGGTAGAAGCAATATCTGCTTTACAGGTTAGCTACTTTTCCTTCCATAGTATATAATATTTTATAATATAATTATATATAACATTACATATAGTCAGATATATGTATATATAATTTCTCATCCTCAACTAACACTGACATTGGCATATTGGGTCCAAAAAGAGCAATTATTACTATATCCTTACAGATCTAGAGATCGCCCTAATGATTACTGGGATTTCTAGTACTGTTGCACACAGCCCCCGTGGATGAGCTTCCCACTGATTATCATTCAGATGAACTAGCTTTTAGACTACTACTATCTACTGGGCAAGCATGGCACACTGGCTATAGAAACAATTCCCCCAAATTTGGTATACACTCACTCCTTATGTACAGTATGGGGAGAGATTATCTATACTCATATGACAAAAGAATGATTCAGAGTCTCAGGGTGCAAGAAATTCAGCCCCCTTAAATTCAGCTTTTCTTCTGGGCTCTAAAGACTGATACCTTTCCAGATTCCTGAAACTATCTTTCTTCAGTGTTCCTTTGGGTTCCTGATTCAGACACAGATATTCCAAGGACAAGATTGCAGGTTCCTATGGATACTACTAACACTAATGCTACTAATGGATCTTACATATCCTCTGACCTTTCTAACTTTATGAGATCTTAACCAGTTCAATTCCTTTTCTACATTGCTTATTTAGTTGCCTTTTCTCCCAATGGTCTCCTCAATGCCATTCTCTCCTTTCTTTCTCTTTCTTTTCTCTCCTCATCTTCTTCCTTATTTCTCCTTCTCATCCTCCTAATTTAATATTTCTGGCAATATGATAATAGAGGAAAGAGAAAAAGCAACTTGGACCTCAAATTTGGAGTAATATCCCACCTGACTAAATTGGCTATGAACCAGCTTCTTGTTTTTAAACACATAAACACATAAAAAAACACATAAACACATTAAAAAAACAAAAAATGTTTAAAAACATAAAGAGAAATGACTTTATCTTCTTCAACCAATCACAAGATTTCCCCCCCTCTGTGGCATTATCTACCTTTATCTAATGATCTAAAGCCCCAGTGCTCCTCTTCAATAATGAAAAGGTTACTCAGACCTATTTTCATTCTGATTGATTGATCTATTGACTCAAGTAATATGTCTGGGCCTTTTCTGATTAATTTGGATGGGGATGTGTCCTCACTACTATTCTTAAAAGGTATTAAAACTATCCTAGAGAATTAATTGGCTTGAGTAACTAAGGCTTGGGCTACTAATATAGTTTCTTGGTGATCTAAGTACAAAAACCAGCCTACTAGGAAAAGGTGAGAGTGCCCTCAGACTTCTTAAAAAAACCTGTGTTAAATTTTAATCCATGCTATATTCTTGCTGAATATTTCCCAGGGGACAGTAGGTGACACCAGAGAGCCCTGGGCTTAGAATCAGGAAAACTCATCTTCCTGAGTTCAGGCATTTACTAGTGTGGAAAGAAAACAAGACTGACAGTTGGTGGGGGAAGGGGAAACTGGGAGTGGCAATTGAGTCTTGTGACTAGCACTTCCTTCCTGCTGGGCAGGACTTCCTTCCTGGTGTTGGAGGAGGGAGGAGCTCATTTATCCCAGTCTGGAGTGGAGTACCTCTACTCTGTTCAGCCCAAAGACACAGGCTTCTGAAGGTTAGAACTATTCTTGTTTGCTTTCTGTCTACTGCTAAGATCCTGAATTTGACAAAGCTAGCACAGATATAGAGTAGACCGGAGGGGGTGAAACCCTCTGCCAGCGTGTGAGGCCTGGCCTCAACTCTGAAGCTGGGAAAAACCTCCAACCTTATTTAGGGGTATCTCTCACCTCTTTCCTGATAATTCTCCAATCCAAACTAGTTATTAAACTTTATATTATTTGAATTCACAGTCAGATAAGTGGACTATCTTTCCTGGGGCATAGAGGGAGCTGAATATCGGTTCAGTCATTCAAGACAAACAGTCCTTATTGGACCCCTGCTGCTTCCTCTCAGCAGGCGGCATCTCTCTCCTTTGCCTCACTGAGCAATATTCCCTCTCTCCCCTTAAACTCCTCTATACCATACTTCAGACCTCCCTTTATCCCCTGGTTTTTCCTATCCTCCCCATCATTTACCAATAAATATTAGGGTATTTTTACTGCGAATTCAAATAATATAAAGTTTAATAACCAGTAGGGATTGGAGAGATATCAGGAAGGCAGGGCAAGGGAGGTCTCTAAATAAGGTTGGAGTCTGTCTCAGCTTTTGGAGCTGAGGCCAGGCCCCACAGGCTGGCAGAGGGTTTCACCTCCTCGTCTATTCTATATCTGTGCTAGCTTTGTCAAATTCAGGATCTTAGCAGTAGACAGAAAGCAAGCAAGAACAGTTCTAACCTTCAGAAGCCTGTGTCTTTGGACTGAACAGAGTAGAGGTACTCCACTCCAGACTGGGATAAATAAGCTCCTCCCTCCTCCAACACCAGGAAGGAAGTTCTGCCTGGCAGGAAGGAAGTGCTAGTCACAAGACCCAACTGCCACTCCCAGTTACCCCTTCCCCCACCAACTGTCAGTCTTGTTTCCTTTCCACACTAGTTGTGTGAGCATGGGCAAGTCACTTAACCCTGATTGTCTCAGTTTCCTCATCTATAAAATGAGCTGGAGAAGGAAAACTCTTTCAGCATCTTTTGCCAAGAAAACCCCACTGCTCTCTGGTCTACAAGTGTCTCCTGTCATTCTGATCCGAGAACACATTATCCTTTTTCCTACATAGTAGCTACTCTTCTTGTTATCTTGCATGGGAGATACATGCAGGTCTTTCTTCCAGGCAAAAGCACTTAAACAGCAGCTGTCTTTTCATTTTTGATCTTGGCAAGCTCGTGTGATTCTAAAGTTGTATCTCAATCCAGATCAAGAGAGCCTGCAGCTGATAAACAGTAGCCTTTTTTCTCCTCATAATATCTTTCTCCCTGACACTGTTGAACCATTTGTTGCTTCCATATGTTGAGATAAGCTTCCATATTTCCCTCCTTAGTACCAAGTATATCTACTATCTTTATGCCTGTTCTCCTGGAAACCCAAAACCAAACAAACAAACAAATAGAAAAAGCCTGGAAGGAATGAAGCAGATACACATACAGGTATACACACACATATATGTATATGTTTAGATATAACATGTGCATATTGATTGAGAGACTGGAAATGAGTTAGAGTTGCACTGTCTCTAAAAAGAGAGGATGGACTAGGCCAGTGTTGGTGAAGTATTGGCATGTAAGCTTAGCTGGCACTCGGGTTGCTGCTCTGTTGTACCCCCTCTTCCCAGCTCCTGAAGACATTTTTGCATGCCCCACACTTCTATCCAGTTGCCCAAAGTGAGCGCTTCCTCCCTCTGCCCTCTGGGGTAACGTGGCAGGCTCATAGGCAGCTTGAAGTTGCACTTTGGGCACAGGATCTTGAAAACTTTTGTCAACACTGGGCTAGGTCCTTTCTATGGCCCTTTCTAGCTACAGTATTTTCTTTCATTTTTTTCATCCTTTAAAATAGTCTTACAGAAAAGGATATCCATTGCCATAGAAGAGACAGTCCAAATGCAGATTGAAGCATGCCATTCTTCACTTTGTTTCCTCTATGAAATTTTCTCTAGTATAAACAATATGTGTCTTGTTTCACAATATGATAAGCAGGGAAATATGTATTATGTGATAATATATATACGACCTATTTTAAATTAGCTGAATTCTTGGGAAAAGGGTGTAGGAGGGATGGGACAGAGGTAAAGGGAATGAGGGGAAAAGAATGAGGCATAAATTTTTGGGCATAGCTAATGTGAGAATTTGTTTCTCTTGGATAAGTATATTTATTATACCTTATTACATATTTATAACAAATCATATGTACTATATTATTGTTATGTTAAATATTACATTATGTTACATACTTTAAAATTAAATTAAATTTAAAAAAGAACATAGAAATTCTAAGGGAGACAAAAAGACCCTTAGGAAAAGATTGGAGGGGAAAATGTCTCTTCAGATTTCACTGGCTCTTAAATTCTTTGTCATATGCTAATCTTACTTTTCTGGCTGACCACCTTGGGCCTGAGGTTATTGATGGGAATCTTTGAAATATATCACAAAGCTCTAGGCAGACAGCAGATGTCATCACTATGGAGCTCAGACAGTCTGAAAATTCTAGGGTTTCCAAAGACCATCAAATCTCTGAAATAAAGGGAAACGCCTCTCATTAAATAAACTTTAATTTTTACATATTTTTTCACTGTACCTTAAAATAAATATATTCCTTATGATCTAGAGTATAGATTTCTCTTCTAATTGGGATGAAGTACAAATGTCGATCAGTACCTTCTCTAGGGAGAGACCTTCTGTCATTAAGGGATAAGATAATGAGAGAGTAAGAGATTTAGTATTCAGTTGGGGAATCTAGTAAGAACAGAATTGGCACCTCAATACCTAATCTTGAAAATTTCTCTGGCAAAGACCATTGTCAGTAGGCTTGGCATCAAAGGGAAGGATAGAATGAGGAGTATCAAAATAGTACTGCTAGAATAACTCATCAAATGGTAGTAATAAATATATTGTGTGATATAATTTTAATACCAATAACTAAATTTTCAGCCTTTCTTATTTAGTCATGAATTGTGTTTATTAAAATGGCTTCAGAATCTCTGGATACATAGGAAAGAATACAGAAACCCTTGTTAAACTGTGGTATAACCACAGACTATAGACTCAAGAATCAGAGAACTTCCGTTCAAATGTCTCATATGAATTTAGGCAATACATTAAACTTTATTGGACCTCAGTTTCCTTACCTCTAAAATAGAGGTTAAACTAGATTCCTCTGATATACTTCCACCTCTAAATCTAAGATCCTACGAATTCAAGGATGGGGCAGCTAGGTGGCACACTGAATGGAGAACTGGGCCTGGAGTGAGGAAGACTCTTTTTAGCTTTAGATACTTGTTAGCTATGTGACCCTGGACAAGTCACTTAACCCTGTTTGCCTCAGTTCTCTCATCTATAAAATGAAGTGGGAAAGGAAATGGCAAATGGCTTTACTATTTTTTGCCAAAAAAACCCCAAACTGGAGTCATAAAGTATCGAACAGGACTGCAATGACTGAACAACAACAACAACATGAATTCAAGCTCAGATAAATTCTCCTCAAAAAGTCATAGCTGTGATCCTGCAGCCTGCTCAATGGTAATCTCGATGACAGTCACAATGGCATACCCAGATTGTAATTGTCATATGGGTCTTTCAGGGATTCATCTACCTCCCCTACCATTTCATGTGTCTCCTACTTAATTAAATGTCAACTTCCTAGAGTCAGTTAACAAATAATTGTTCAGAGTAGATCCAAATGTCAAGGGTGAAAGTTGTACACATGGGAACATGATTAAGTGATGACACTGAAATCTTGTCCTGAGGTAACCAAAGGATTAAATGTTCTGTAAAATGCCATCTTTCATCATGCCTTGACTAACCAACTTCATCAAACTGCTATTTATTCATAAAAAAACACATTCATATGGACAGTTTCTCATTTACAGAACACTTTCTTTTCATTGAACTTAGGATGTAGGGAGTATAATTATAACTATTATGCATAAAAGGGAATTAAGGCTTTAAACAGTTAACCCATAGTTATGCAAAGAGCATCATATATAGGACTAGGACTTAGGCTTAGACTGCAAATCCAGTCTGCTAAGTTATATAGAACTATAAGGCTTACTAACCACCCTCCTGAAAAAATGCAGTTAATATTTACATTTTATGGAAGGAATGGAATTAAACTGATATTAGGAACATATCTCCTTAGGTATCCTAGACAATCTGGTAATTAACAATTAACCCTTAAGATCCTATTACCTTTGAGCTAAGTTGCATTGGAAATGTAATAATTCATTTGTCTACTACTTGAATCCTATCAAAACAATTCTCTTTATTTAATCAGGAAGAATGGAAGCAATGGGTCATATGACTGGGCTGAGGCATCAACTTTTTTTTATTATTTTCTAAATTTATGGATATTTTAAGATGTGCTATCTATGTAGGTTACACTTGTTCACATGGTTTATCTAAATTCCTTTCTCAAGGAGAGATGTATGAATGTCTGGAATTTTAGCAATCTCTTTCCAAGGGAGATTATGATTCCTGCCTTGAGGGAGTAAGAGAAGGGCCACAGGCCTGGCTCTGGAGCTCTACCTCCTCCACCACCCTCATCTTCAATGAGAAATGGCTTCCAAGATTTATCATGTGAAGATGAGTGGGAAAGCAGATTCTACTTCCATCCACTTTCTGATTTGCCACCTCCAGAGCCATATGTACCAATGACCAAGAGTTACCCCAGTAAAGTGGCAAGAAATGAAAGCCGAAGTGGCTCCAAAAGGAGAGAAAGAGGTGCTCCCCCACTTCCCCCCATCCCCAGGTGAATGGGGGTGGTCCACTTGCCTCAGCCAATTGCTATATTTACCTGAACTGAAGAGCTGCTTCTGTTGTCACCCTTGGAAAATCTGTCCCTTCACTCCCCCTCTTGCCCCCATCATTGCCTCTTTTTTTGTGCTCCCTTCATGTGGCTGAAGGGTAAAAAACGGGGCTATATTGGCTATATATATAGGTTTTGTGGATTTACCAAAAACCAAGTAATAAAATGCACCTAACATTTGAAAAAAAAAAGAGAGAAGGGCCACACTATTACATTGTTCTGTGAGGAAGAAGTATTGGACTAGAATTATCTCTCTCTCCCCTAAATATTTTGGTATAGCAGCACAAAATCTAGTTTCCAAAAGTTGCTTTTCTGAACTCTACATCTTTAAAGTAGAGGGCAGAAGGAAGAGACCCAAAGCGTATCTCTGTAGACAACATTCCTTCCCACCAAATGCTAACTACACAAAAGACATCAAAGATAGTGAATAGCCAGATCTTAATCATAGGCCAAAGCCTGGAAGTCTCTATGGAAGCAAACTGGAAATCAGCAATATCTTTAGGCACTGTGGCTTCCAATATTCTTTTCTTTTCTTTCTTCTTCCTGTAATCAATCCCAAAGACATTCTAAAACCTTGCATGTCCTTTCTTGAAATAGAGGAGAATATCAGAACTTTCTGAATCTCTTACACCTATTCTTCCCCTAAATCATTAGAGCCATCACCATTTAACCCCTACCAAAAAAAATATTCCAAATGGGATGATTAAAAACTGACTGAACTACAAGAAAGGGGAGGAGTTTTACTAAGCACTGGGGACACAAAGAAAGGAAAAAAAATAGTCTCTGCATGGAGGAACTCACAATGTAATAGGAGAGATCACATACAACTAAGATATATACAAGATAACTTTAAGGTAATCTCAGAGGGAAAGCACTAGCATTAAGAAGGACCAGCTGGGAAAGAATTCTTGCAAAATATGGAATTTTAGCTGAAACTTGATGGAAGCCAAGGAAACTAGGAAACAGTGACGAGGAGGGAGAGAATTCCATGCATGGGGGACAACCAGGGAAAATGAAGATTTGGGAAGTCAAATGTATTTTTCCAAAAACAGCAAAGAGACCAGCATCACAGTATCCAAGATACATGGAGAGGAATAAGACATCAGAAGGTTGGAAAGATAGGAGGATTTCAACTGATTTTTTAATAGCGAAACAAAGGATTTTACATTTGATTCTGATAGGGAGATACTAGAGTTAAATGGTGAGAGTGAGGAGATATAGCTAGACATGTATTTTAGGAAGATGAATTTGACAACTGAGCAGAGAATGGACTCTAAAAGGGAGAAGATTTGAGGCAAAGAGACTAACCAGAAGTCTATTACAATAGTCAAGCTCTGAACTGACAATCTGGATCACAGTGATAGCAGCATCAAAGGAAAGAAGGTGACATGCTGAAAGATGTTTTAAAGGTAGAAGCAACAAAATTTGGCAATAGAGTGGATAATAGTGGGATGTGGGATGAGAAGGAGTGAATAATCAAGTATAGCATTTAGGTCATATTCCTGGAAAAAAAAGGAAATTAGGATAAGAAGAATGTGTGGTGTGGTGTGGTGGGGAAGATAATGAGATTGGTTTCAGACAAGTTGAGGTTAAGGTGATAATGGAACATTTATTTAGAAATGTCTAATAGGAAGTCTATGCTTCCCTATTTCCATCATTTCATATAGCATATATTTTGCCACATATGTAATAGTCAATTACATCTATGTACCAAAAAGTGTTCAGCTTATTATCCACTGATGACCATCTAGTTTAATTTCAGTCCTTTTTTACTTAAAAAAAATTGTAGCCTTTCATTATCAAAAGGGTTGAAACTCTTGGTTCAAAAGTATGTGTCTCTTAAATTGCAACATTCCCAAAGGTCCTTGAATATGTCATAGCATAGGGCTTAAAATGCAGAAGGTAGGATTTTATTTTCAATTCTTGGGGCTAGAAGGAGGTGAAGTACTCTCCAAAGAGAGTCAATAGACCATAAGTTCTAGCCATAGAGATTCTAGGAAGGCTTCCTGACTAAAAGTAGAATAAATTAATATTAATATAATTAATTAATTAATAATTAATATAATTAATAATAATAAAATAATAAATAATAATAATTTCTGCTCTCCATTTCAGAACTTCTTTGGTGGCATTGCTTTTTTATCTAATGCCATCCAATTTCTATATATATGCTTACATTCCTGTACTATTTGGTTTATTGTTAAGAATCATTTTAAAAGTTATTTGTTTATTTAATGGAGTCATTTTATGATGATATTCAGAATGATACTTACAGCAAAAGTCCCAAGTATTATTGGCTGGGAAAGGAGTTAAGGTAAGCTAAACACTCATTATATAGAAGGTTTTACTTGGGCAAAAGATGTATTTAATAAGCATAAGCAGTAGAAAGTAGTTATGAAAGATGAGCAAAATTCTATTGAAGATGATTTCATTTTACTTTGATGAATTGGGAAGCACCTTAGGATACTATGGCCTTGCCACCTTGAAAAGAAATCACTACTGCAATTCTAGTATTTGAGCCCTCTAGTTGTTTAGATACTGGTTCAACAAGAGCTTATCAAATACACAAATATCACTTTGCTGACCACAAATGCATAACAAACGTTTACTGGATACATTGGAAAATTATGAAACAATTCAAGGAAGGAAGAAAATGATGCCACTGAACAGATTTCAGAATTTTAAATGACAGAATGTTGGAACCTGATTAGAACTATGGGGTCTATTAGCAATATACTTCGTTTCTATGAAGAAAAAAATGCTGTAAATCATAGAATGTCAGACTTATGACTGAGATGCATTTACCTCCATCACCATTTTAAGTTTCTTTTACTTAATTAAATGTCAACTTTTAATAGCCAGAAAGCATATCATCTCTAACAGTAGCATGCTCATCAATTCAGATGCTAAGCAGAGGCAATATGACCTACTTTAAGTCACCCAAGCTATAGCTTATAGCTATTTCCCTTCCCTGTGAAGTCCCTCATTAAAGGGTTGACAAAGCATGATAAAGTATGAGGTATCATCCTTTCATTGCCAAAGCCAGAGACCTTTTCTCAGTCCTTGTTACCTTCACTAGAGTTTCTATGACTTTTGACTTTTACCATCCCACCCCCATGGATAATCTATTTTTTCTTGTCTTTTACACTTATTCTTATTCTTATCTCCTAGTTCTGCTTTTCTGACAACTCTTTCACAAAGAGACAAAGGTCTCTCTTTCACAAAGTCTTCTTCCTAAGAATTCCTTCTGGGCCTTCTCTTCACCTATCCTCTTTCACTTAATGACCTCATTTGATTCTATAGCATCAATTCTTACCTCTATGCAAATGTCTCCCAGATCTGTCCACCTAGCCCTATTTTAAACCCCAAATCTCAGACTCATCTTTACAATTCTACACAATCCAGCCAGCACCTCAAACTCAACATCTCTAAACTAACATTCATCACCTTCCTTCATTTTCTTGAAAACTTTTAGATCTGCTAATTCCAAGTCTCACATCTTTTCCACAACAAATCCTACTCATATTATATAGCAGTACACTGTCCATTCAGTAAACATCGAATTTTAGTTAATAGAATGCTGGGTAATGGAAAGTATGCTTCATGCATTCACTGGAAGAGATCCAGGGAACCCCCTTTTTCAATTCCCAGGTAGATCTCATTGTTCCACTGATCTGTACCCTTTACCAAAGCCATTACATTCCTGGAAATTTTGGAAGAAACTGTGGGACAAAGTAGATCACTTGGCTAGTTCCAAGGGATTCATACTGCAGTCACCTAATGAATAAGCACCTAAGGGTAAAGGAAGGAAAGGTTAATGGAAATATAATCAAAGTAGGCATATGGAAATCATTCACAGGCCATCATAGGCCATACCACTAATCCATATCTTCCATTGTCTACTGGAAGAATAATAAAAAAAAAAAGACATACAATTCAGGAAGGTACCTGGTTACTATAGGCACATGTACTATCTTAATGAGGAGAGTCCAGAATAGGCAGAAATGTTTTCAAATCACGTGTTTGTGTTTTATGGCTATATTAAATTATTAGTTCCCTGAGGGGAGAGACTATGCTTTATTTAAAATTTAAACATCATTTATTGGTAGTGCAAGTGTTTTATATGCAGTAAATCTTTAATAAATGTTGTTTAATTATGTTAATTAAATAATTAAAATGTTAATAAAAGACCTTGAGGATCATTGCTGCCTCCCAGAATCCTTTGCCTTTTGACCAGAACTTGAACTCTGGAATTCTCCTACATCAGCACCAACCAGCTGGAACTTGCTTCTCAGTTTAGCATTTATTAACCTTTGCTATTAGTATTCCTGATTCTCTATGTAACAACCTCCCCAGAAAGAATACAGTTGTCCACCTCAAACTCCTTCATCCAGTCTCTGCTTTGGTTTGTTGTGCCATTTATCTTGCAAGTGAATTCCAACAATGAATCCATAAGATAAGTATAGGAGGGTCCTTGCTAGTCCCATTACCCAATTTCCAGTCAATCATTTCCTGTTACTCCCCTGCCCTTTCCCTTTCATTGTTTTCTGCTATAAAAGTCTCCTGTGCTGCAAGGGGCATTGGACAGTTGCCTGGTTCCCTTTTTTAATTTTAAACTTTAACCTTCTGTCTTAGAATTGATACTAAAGAAGAGTCTATGCACTTAGGGTTAAGTGATTTGTCCAGGATTGTCAGATTTGTTTGAAACTAGAGTTGAAACTAGGTCTTCCAGACTTTAGACCTGGCAGTCTTTCCATAGGGCTAACTAGATAATCCTCTGATTAAATTTTGACCTTCATTTTGCATATCCTGATAGTGAAATCCAAAGAAAAATCACAGTCATTTTTCTAGTCCAGCACAGAAAGCAAAGGAAGACAAACAAATTTTCAGATACTAAATACAAGATACAACCAGTATGTCATTATGATGAGTCTTCCAACACAAATACATGAGTGGGGCCTGAGGCTGTGTCCTAGATCCAACATAAAGTATTTTAAAATTATTCAGAAAGCAGGTAAAGGAACCAAAAGTCAGCTCTGTCTCTCATAACTTATAGCTGTGTTGAAGATCCACTGTGGACTGAAGAAAAGGCATGAAATTAGGGACAGTAGTCCAGGAAGGACAGGGAACAATCTTGTGCTGGGGCTATGGACTGGGCAAAGAACAGGAACAAAAGTGAACTAGAGCTGAATGGCTTTGATCCCTGGACTAATAGGCTTTAAGAACCAGCTCTGAGCCACATCTGAATCCCAGGGCAGACAGAATAACCATGAAAAGGAATTTAGAACAGGCACGAGCTTGAAATTCCAACTCTTTGAAGCTAATGAGTCCTTCAATCTAACTAAGAGTGATTTGGTACAGTAGTCTAGTAGAGCTTCAATAAGAGGAAAGACCATAGTGATGCTATCCAGACCTAAACCTAGGTCTGGAGCTTGGAAAGTAGTGATGAGACTTTTCCCTAGATCAGGCTGCTTTTGATAGCTTGAAGGTCCACAGCTTGTTCCACCTCTGATATCCTTCAAGAACACAATAATCATTTCCCAGAAAAAAAATAGCAGAAGGAATCCAAGAGAATTCAAAAAAGAACCAAACTAGAATCAGGCATTTTCTCCAAAAATAAGTGGGGTCTGACTTTACAACTAAATCCACATTAGAGAAATAAGGCTGGAAGAGTGGACAAACAAAAAATAATCTTCAATAAAGATATATTTTCATGATTGAGATGTACAAGACATATATCTAAAAGAAGAGAATGACTCCAAATAATCTTCAAGCAAAACTTTGAGCATGAGTTAAATGAGAATTTTTAGAAGAAATAAAGCAAGAGTTTTTAAGGAATTAAAAATATTTTATGAATTAAATTGTTGTTGGGGGCTATAGATGAGTTCCTGGGGTTCTTTGTGGGTATCCTTTGCAAGAATGCAAGATTCCAAATCTTAACTTAAAAATAAAAAGAAATTTATTAATTTCGAGGGTAATATTGAAAGGCCAGGAGATAAGCTCAAGTGTGCATATTGCCTCTTCAAGGGGATGGATTTTGAGTATTTTTATATTCTATTGACAGCAGGTGCTACATGACCAGAAGAGGGTATGAATGTAGGTAGAAGTGTGTATGTGTGTGTGTTGGGGGGGGGGGGTTGGATACCTGATTGGAGTCAGAGAGGTGTTTTATGTCCTGAAGACACAGGGTTTGGCTGGGCATAGTTTAGGAGACAAGTAGGTGTCCTAGATTATAATCTGATGGTATCAAGGCCTACCCAGAATATGTCCATCTCAAAATCTAGGAGAAAATCCAAGGGGAATATTTCTCTCAGCAGTCTTTTTTTTTATCATGAGTTTTTTATATTCAGGGTAACCTTTTCCTCAACCTTAGCTAGAATACAAGGAAGGAAAGGAATTTTCCTCCTTATGGTTTGACGTGAATCATTTCTATAATTTGTGGGGTACAAAGGGAAACCCAGAGTCTCATGCCAAAATGAGTGTGCTATTGGAAAGAATTGAAAATGAGGGTTAGGGAGAAAAAGCTTATAAAGAAAATTTAAAATTTTTTATTATATATGTTATATATATAATTTAAAAATTAAAATTTAAAGACAATACAATTTTATACAAGCAACAGACTCCTTAAAAATTAGAACCAACCAAAGATTCTGTATCACAACAAGAAATAGTAAAACAAAATCAAAAGACAAAAAAAGAGGAGGAAAAAAGGTATTAAATATCTAAAAGAATTGACCTGCAAAACAAATCAAGAAAATTAAAAAATAAATTAGGTTAAAAAAAAGATTTTAGACATCACATTTCAACAAATCCTCAAAGCAAGCTGCCCAAAGGGTGAAGGTTGCCACTGCCAGCTGGAAAATAGACCAAGGAAAAGATACTACAGACTGCTAAGAAGAAACCATTCAGACATCATGGAACCACAATTAGGATAACACAGGACCTGACTGCATCCACACTGAAGGACTGGAAGGCACGGTATATGATATTCCAGAAAGCAAGGGAATTGGATCTGCAACCAAGAATCAACTATTCAGAAAAATTGACTATATTCTTGCAGGGGAAAGTATGATCATTTAACAAAATAGAAGATTTCCAAACATTCATAAAGAAAAGATCTGACTTAAACAGAAAATTTGATGTCCAAACACAGAAATCAAGAGAATCACCAAAAGATAATTAAGAAGGGGGAGGGACTTTTTTTAAGGGATCCAATAAGTTAACTTGATTTATATTCCTATAAGAAAAGATGATATTGATAACTTAAAAATTGTTATTATCATGAGGGTAACTAGAGGAATTATACTTAGAGGGTACAGTGACAAATTATGTAGGATGAAATGTCAAATATATATATGCATATATATTTCATACACACATATATAAATTGATGTAAAAAGAGGATAATGCTAAGAGAAATGGGGAAAGAAATAAAATGGGGTAATTTTATATTTCATAAAGAAGCACATGGAGGGGGAAGAAGGAGAAGACCAATAAAATGAAAGGATAAAAGATGCTGGAGACAGTCTCCAAAAGAATTTTAATCATTACAGTGGGAAGAGTCAGAAACTTTCACATGGAAGGAAAACCTCCAACTTCCAATTCAATCATCCTCATCATTATCGTCATCACCATCATCATTGTCATCGTCATCATCATCACCATGAACATCAACACCATCAACAACATCATCAACATCATCATCAACAACATCATCAATGACATCACCAAAATCATCAACATCAACATCATCATCAGCAACATCAAAACCATCAACATCAACATCACCACCAACACCATCATCAATATCATCATCAAGATCAACATCATTAGAACCAACATCATCATCATCATCATCAACATCATCAATGTTATCAACATCAATGTCATGTCATCAATGTCATCATCAACATCAACATCTAACTTCATCTTTTCCTGGCCCAGGAAAGATTTTTGCATACTGAGTGAGAACCAAAAGACTTAAACTCTAGGCTTGAGTGCCACTATGTTTCCTTTGGGAGTAAAAAGAAAGCCTTCTTTTTTCTGGACTCAGTTTCCTCATTTATGTATGAGTGAAATTTACCTGGACTTTGCATTAAGTTAATCAATTAAATCAAAGAATGAACTAGGTGTAAATGGGGGTGGGAGGGAGAGCTTTCTGTAGCATGGCAGCAAAGGTCAGAAAATTAAAACTACTGGTATAGCTTGGCTTCTTAATTCCTTGCATGATTAGGGAACTTTTGTTCCTTCTCAAGTTGGAGATATTGACTAGGTCAGCACTTTTTCATTCCTACACCTAGGAGATCTTTGCCAATGTAATTCATGCCTAATATGTTCAAATAACACATTGATTCAGTGCAAAGAGCACTTAATTAAAATGGAATAAAATATTAAATAACAAGGGGAAAGATCCCATATGCAAACAGGAAAAAGAAAGAAAGAAATGTGTCCACCTGTTTTTGAACCAGACTACAAAGTGAAAATGGATAGAACTTCCTGAATGAAACCCCCAAACAAGAAAGTCATCATCAATATCAACATCATCAATAAAATCAGCTCTTCCAGGTCAAGGAAAAAATACAAGTGTCCTTAGAAAAAGAATTCAATATCAAGGAGTTACCATCAGGATCACACAGAATTCAGCAGCTACTACCATAAAGAAATGGAGAACTCAGAATATAATGTTCCCAAAGGATATAACCAGCAAAGGTGAGTATAAGGATGCAGGGGGAAAATGGATTGTTAAAAAACAGAGGACTTCTGAGCATTCATGATGAAAAGACCAGAGCTGATTAGAAACAATGAAATTGTAAAAATTAAAATTAAATCTCAATAATAAAAGATATTATATTTTAAGGGATTTATTAAATGATCATTAGAAAAATCAAGGAATAAAGAGGATTCAAAATAAAGACCACGTGCCCATGGCTGATTAGCTATTTTCAAAATCTCCAGTCACCACCATCACTGCTGACTGCATGCCAAAAAAAGAGAGGAAGAGCCTCAACTCCCACTGACTTTATCCTCTGTCTACAGGAATTACATAATGACAGGAAGTCAGTGGGCTCTCAGGAAATGTAGTTCTTTTTTTGGGGTGGCAGATTTTCAATTATACATTCCCTCCTGAGACCTACAGAAGAGTAGTCTCTCCAGTGGGTCTTTTAAACATACCAATTTTGAAAATACAATAATTTGAGGATAAGAGGAAAAGAGAACAAAACCAATGATTGCTAGGAACATTGACAAAAAGCCAGTTGGGGCAGTCCCCTTCAGCATAAGCATATAAATACAAAACAAATGCATTCAACCACACATAGTTCAAAACACCATATCTCAAAGTTCACTCTGGATCTTCTGGTGCAATGTGTGGTTTGTGGAGGCATCTTCATGGTGCCTTTTCCAAAGAGTTCATTTTCTGAATTCAGAAAGGTAACATGTTTCTTTACCTAAAATTACTCTCAAAAAGAATTCAAACTTTTGAATTTAGAATAATAATAATTATACATACCCCCCCCTCAAGAGGGTGATTGAAAAACACAGGAATCACTTAGAAATGCATGGCTGAGTTATGAGGTATATGAATTAATTGGCAAGAGAAATAAAAAAATATTTTTAAAAATCCAAATAAAAGAGAAAAGATAACTTCTGGATGAAATATAGACTATCAAAGTCTTATGTGTAAACAATTTAAATAAAGGAAAATAAACCTTTAGCAGGTCACTTACCCATTTGTAGCCAAGACTACAAGAAGTTGCCATACTATAAGAGAGAAAAAAATGACTGATAGGGAAGTGTCATTCCCTGGTCTGATTTTATGTATTTTTCTCACGGATACTGGAGCCAGAACAATTGATGTTATGCATTTGATATAGAGTGTGTATTACAAGGAAGTCCTGGATTTAACACATGTTAAACAGCCACAACCTTGAGTCTCACACATGATTAAGTCCTTGGGCTCTTTGCACAGGAATGTCAGTAATGCGTGTAGGATTGGTTTGGTCTCTTTGACCTTGTGCCCTTTGGCACTATGCAAGTAGCTTTTTGATACTTTGGCACTGTTAAATGTCTCTTTTTGTATTCCCTTCTCCTGAAATCAGACAGAATCATTAAGCAAAGTCCCATAAAAAATTTTTAAACAATCAGTGACATCATTTTTATAATCTAAAGTTTGGGGGTATGCATTGACATTATAGCAAATAGATTTTAAACTTATTTTTACTGAAAAATCAAAAAAGTTAAAGAAAAATCTTCTCAATACTATTTACATGTGCTTCAAATACAAAAAGGAGAGAAAATAAAACTGAAATAATATATTACACATGCAAGCAAAAACAATAATAAAAAAATTTTCATTAACATATATAGTTTATAATCATTGACACACTGTGTCAGCTAAGGAAGGGTACATTACAAAGGTTTCTTACAAAAAAATGAGATCTATGTCCTTTTTCAAACCTGGCCATGATCCACTGTGAGTGCAAGCATATGATTTTCACTAAGTAACAGTTTTTCATAAAGAACAGTAATACAAACAGTAATGCACATTCAAAAAGTATCAATATCCCCAAAGTTATAATAGTTCATTTAATGACAATAGCAAACAAACCCACTATCATATTTTACATGAATCTTCTGTATGATATTTAAAGAAAAACCTCAGAAGCCAATGGATACTTGTCACAAGTTTTCCACGTATAGCAATGTTTCAACATTGGCTGAGATATTTTTTAAAAAAGCGATTAATGCTATAATTACAAAAATGTGGCAGAGAAGTCTAGGAAAAAACCAAATCTCTGTACTGTTGCTGTTGAGTCTAAAAAGTCACCAAGAATCTAGAGATCATTCTGGTGAAAGGGTGAAGTGAGCTGATGAGTTACAAATGTGAGATACCCCTCTTTTGAGAGCCATTCAGGGGTACCATGCCCTAGGATCAACTTCCCAGGTTCTTTGGTATGACACTCTAATGTCCCATCCATTCACATTTTTACAAATGTGGGAGGTGAGGATTATAATTGTACTTCACTTCAGCTATGTTACAAGGGAATCACTTTAAAAGACTGATATATGTTAATTTAAGGTCGCCAAGGAATCAGCTATGTAATTCCTAAATGAAAAACTCAAGTCAGCCGTCAGCCTTTTTTGGAGTTTAATTACAATAGGAGCAAGAAAGGAATTAGAGATATATAGAGAGAGAGAAAGGGGAGAGAAGGGAATAGGGCTTAAATACCCCTTCTGTTTAGGCTGGGCCAAAAGGCCCAAGCCCTTAGATAGCTGGGGCAAAGAAAAGAGATCAGTCCCTTTCACTCACGTGTCCAAAATGGAGAAACAGTCTCAGAGGCCCCCACCTTCAGCTTCCTTCAGAGCAAGCTTCCTCCGAGCCCAGGAACCACACCGACCAAAAAACTCAATCCTCTCTTCAGTCTCCAGACCCTCCTATCTTTAAGGACACCATCCAAGTTGCCTCCCCTCAGTCCTCACATCTACCAATCACTCTTCATCAATTTCCCTGTCAATGGAGGCTCTCGCTTAACCCAGGACCGCCCAGAGGTTTCTGGCTTTTGCACATGTCTGTTGAAGGTCATATTTTCAAATGATTAAATCTATACTCCTTTGCTACAGCCCTTTCTAAATCCTGTTAACTTGAGTATGGTAGAGATTGGAATAATTAAATTTTGATCTAGGCTGCAGCCCTTACTCAATCCTATTAGGACTGAATAGGGTGGAGTATCTCCATTGTATCAATTCTAAAATCAATCAAGACTCAAAGAAATTCCTGTTCTATGCTCAAGCATAGGTCAAAGTCCTTTCCATTGTTCAGCAAAGGGTTTCTGTCCTAAAGTAATCTTAAGAAGGGAAGAGAAGGAACCTCCCATGCCAATGGAGTTCCCATTCCAATAGACTATCAGTAAGAAATTTTCCAAGTATGAAATATCCCAATGGTGAAATTTTCAACAATTATAAGTCTAAGGAAATTTGAGGTTTACAGCTACTAATATGGATGTTATGTCTTGTTACAAATAACTCAAGAGGCAGGCAACATGATCAGTCAGAGTTGAGGAAAAAAATCTAAAAATCATGTCTAAAAGGGTCTTTACCCTTTAAAATCAATTAGAAATATTTAGTTCATTAAATTTTGCAAAGGTTGTTATACAATTGTAACCAGTTTTGATGAAGTCCCTCTATCCTCTATGTGACAATTTACAAAGCCAAAATAGGGGGAGAAATCTGGTTTTTTATGGGCTTATTCAATAATATTTGTTCAGTATAGTTATAGGGAAAAGGTAACAGAATATGAGTAGTTAAAACCCAGTAGATTAAAATGATTCAGTGTAACAGAATAGTATTGAATACATTTATATATGAACTTAAAAGAACAAAATCAAATATTAAACAGAACAATCAGCAAAATACAATGAAATACAGAGACTTTAATTAAAGAAACATGGAGCCTGAAAAGGCTTAAAATTTCACTTCCAGACTCTTTAAAGTTCCTTTTTCTATCTGTTCAGATCCTTATTGTCAGTGCTCTTGGATCTCCCTTAGGGAGGGAGAACTCCTTGCTGAGCATAGTGTGAAGGAATCCCAAATTTAATGAATCTTAGAGACTGGGCAGGCCAGAATGGCAAAGGTTTGATTCTCCCCTGAATCTCAGGCAAAATAAATGAAAGGATCAGTGCATTCATGAAAAAAACATCCTAAAGCTGGAAGCTGTTTGAAATAGGTAATGCACTGCCCTTTCATAGAATATGCCATGCTTATAATCAACTTCCTGTTTAGAAGAGTAACTTCCTTATTCCTTCCCCCCTTCAGGTCCCCTGCCACATGGAGGCTAATTGTTGCCTAAGGAAGAGCACCCCAGTTTTTACCAGTTGGCTTGTGATTCCAAAGACACAAGAGCAGCTACCAGCAGTCTTGGACCTGGGGCTGAGGCTGGATGAGCAATCTGGGTCAAAGGCCAGAGATCAAGAGAAGAGTTGCTGGGGGCCTGGGGCTGGGGCTGGGGGTACCAGGTGAGTGATCTAGGTCAAAAAGGTCAGGAGTGGATGACTGGGACAACCCAGGGGGCAAGAGCTGGCAGCAGGAGCAGGAGGAGGAACAGGAGCAGGAGCAAGCAGAATTAGGAGAAGCAGCTAATCTCTTCTCAGCCAAGAGTTCCCTGGTTAAAAATAGCCTGTCCTGTAGGGAGCAAGCAACTGGGCAAAAAGTAAGAAAATAAAAAGGCAGCAGCTCCGGTAGAGAGTTTTGAGTTCTCTTGGAGTTTGAGAGGGTGGGTGGGTGGGAGGGGTGGGTTAAAAGTCTTGGCAGGAGAAACATGGCTTAAAAAATTATCTAGGCTATCTTAAAATAATTTTTTTGAGAGTTTTTCTCATTCTTTCTGGTTGCCAACTATAAAAATTAAAATTAAATCTCAATAATAAAAGTATTATATTTTAAGGGATTTATTAAATGATCATTAGAATATCAAAGAGTAAAGAGGATACAAAATAAAGACCATGTGCCCATGGTTGGTTAGCCATTTTCAAAATCCCCACTCACCACCATCACCACTGGCTGCATGCCAAAAAAAAAAGAGGAAGAGCCTCAACTCCCACTGACTTTATCCTCTGTCTACAGGAAGTACATAATGACAAGAAGTCAGAGTGCTATCAGGAATTGTAGTTCTTTTTTTGGGGGGTAATAGATTTTCAAAATACAAAATATCATCACAAAAGTCAAGAGCAATATAAAAAGGAAACTTTAAATTAAAAGGAATATTAATGCAATGAACAATTACATTCTGAAAGATAAGATGACACATCATCCCCTATAAATCTTAATATATTGGGTTTATGCAAATGAAGAGGAAAGGATAAGGGAAACTAATGACATGGACTTAATTTTCATCTTAACTCAAAGGATAAAAGAATACACACTTGTACAGTTGAGTACAGAAATATATTTCACTTAATAGAGAAATAGTAGGGCAAGGGGGGAAAGGGAGAATCAGACAAAGGAAAAATTTAGAGAGGAATGGGTCAAAAACATAGAAAACTCTAACCTTGGAAAATGGACCATGAAATGGGATTTAAAAGCAAAAAAAAAAAGGAAAGGAAAGGAACCTGTCATTGGACTCTCAGTAAAGAAAGAGAAGAGGGGGTTGATTATATTAAATTAAAGAGGTTTTGCACAAATGAAGCTAATGCAGCTAAAATTAGAAGGGAATTAGGTAATTGGGGGAAAACTTTTTATTAAATTTCTCTAATAGTCTCATCTAATTTATATTCATTTTAGACATATTTATATATCATATGTTAATATATATAGTCAATCTAAAAAAAGTCAGCACTACAAGAGTAGTTATAATAACAGATTTTTAATTGGAGAAGGGAAACTATAATAAAAAAAAACCTCATAGAACCACCTCTCAGTAAAGAAAAATTGTAATCTAATATTGGGAAATTCTGATCTACAAAAAAATAAATGGGGAGCTTATTTGGTTCTTAGGAGAGGGGAGAACAACAATCTAGCACCAATGAGTTAACTGACTAACCAGAGGCTAGGGAGACTGGGAGCAAACTTAGATACAATAGGAGAGACTAAGGTGGCTAAGGAGGTACTTTAGGTTTTATTATCTTTAGGAAGCCAGGGTATTTGGGAGTGGATCTTTAGATCTGATTGTCTTCTTTCAAATTCAGTCCTCTGAGGCAGAGGGGTATTTTCAGGGAGCAAGGCAAAAAGGATTCATAATCAAGTTAGTCAATTCAGTCTTTTTAGTTCTTTGTTTTAATTTTTAGGAGAGTCAGTAATAATAGGATTAATTAAAATAAATTGTTAATATAAAATTATACACTCTCTGTTTTTCTCTATATACATGTCACACACACACACACACACACACACACATATATATATATACATATATATATATATATATATATATATACAGAAAATAATATAAACTGAGCAAGGTTTTAAAAAATCTGAAAGTTTTTATTTACAAATGGACAAATGTTTATAGGCTTCACATCTGAAATCATATAAATAACTGTCCACAAAGAGAAATCCTTCTCCTGAGATCTTTACAGTTTCTAGCTTTCAGAACTGCCCTGGGTTGGGCCCCAGTTGGACATGATTAGAATTGGGGGTTGGGGATGGTCATTGCTCCTTTGTCTATTCTGTGCTATCCATTGTTGTCTTCCACTGATTCTCCAAGCCTGATATGCGGATAATACTATGTTTAATTCTTACCCCTGTGCTCTTCGAAGTTTTGTTCTCCTTCAACAAATGGTGGTCAGACTGTTTCTCCTGGGGCCATTTCACTAATCAACTCCCCTTAGAGTCTTTTTTCCCTTTAGACATTTTTCAAACCCCAAGGATATTTGGTAAAGCTCAAAATACAATAATTTTTTTGTCTTCTTTGGTACACATTTCCAACAACTTTAAAGTCTCATACAACACGTGGGATATGGAAACTCTTCTTTCTTGAAAGCTGATTGTTCAAATCTATCTCCACCTTCAACTCTGCATGTGCTTATGATGATTCAGTTTCCTGTTTCCTTTCTTTTCCCCTCAGGACCAAGGTGTTGGTTCCTAGTCCCTTCATCACTACCATCTAGCACATATGCATACATTCTTCCTCCTCCCCCTTACAACATCCAAAATACTCTCTGCCTGGTTTCCCTTAATCATTGCTGACATATTAAAGTCCAAGGTGGACCACAGCTGTTTCATGAAAGATCTCTAAAAGAGAAGAAGTTAGGGCATAGAGCTGATTACCCCTGACATACCTGTGTTATAGACATTTGCACCATAAGTTTATACATACAGATATACATGTCCACATATAACAGAACCTGCATTGAGACTGGCTGACCTACTAAATGGTTCCCTCTAGTAATAACTACACCACCCAGGGTTTACTATTAGTAATTTTCCTCTCTTCACAAAAAGAAGATTTTTGGTTGCTTATTAATTAGTACACAAGACAAAGTGTGTCTCTTTTATGTAAATTTTATTTAAATTACAATCAACTCTTCTGTTGCCCTGATGAGTTATTTATACCACAGCTTGAACACTCTGCTGGTCATGGAACTACCCTGGGGACTCAGGTCTAATCTGCTAAATCTGGGAAAAATACTAGTAATACAATTTTGAGAAGAATCGTCAAAAGGTTATTTTTATCTCTTTCCAATCTTTACCAATCTCTATCCAAAATGATTCTCATATATAGGGAGAGTAATTCATCTGAGAAACAGTACTCAAAGGTTGTTCCTTCTTAGAATTTTTTTTCCCATTAGTTCAACTCTGTGCCTAAAATATCCATGTGACATTTCTTTGGACTAGAGTAGAAAATTAAATATATGTTAATCATGAAACCTTAAAAAAGTACAACATATTATTATGTTATTAACACTTAAGTTTGAATGAATGTATCAGATGAACACCAGTTACCTGATAGAGCCCTGTGAACAAAGGGCAGGTAAATTTTGAAGAATAGGCATACCGAAAGGTTTAGAATACAGAATATTTCTCAACATGGGTGGCAATGGGAGGAAGCTTGGGTCAACAGTGAGTTAAAAGCAATAAGTTCTCCATATAGTATCAGAACCAGCTTGGATTTGAAGAAAATGATATTTGTCTTTAGTGACATGACCCCTTTTCTTTTAAGAGTATCCTTCCTATTCCAAACTCCAAATATAGCTGTTCTAACCTTGTTTCCCAATGTCACAATTTTTTTGCTATTTACAAAACATCTGACAGAAACTTAATTGTTTTTATTCCCAGACTCCCAAAATACTAATGATGACTTTGTGTGATCACATAGCAATGTTTTTTATTTATATTTTCATTTGGATTCTGGAAGATTCAGCCTCTAATATCAAAAGTAATGACTTTATTATGGTGGAAGTAGAAGGAAGTAGAATGACTTGGCTATATTTTTGAACAGTGGTCTTTTTCTAGAGGCCCTCAGAAAATCAAATGGAAGTTGTGCCTACCTATTGTCTTATTTATGAAGTTGTTGTCCATCCTTTGTTTTTTAAGAGAACCAATGCCATCATCAAGTAATATCTTGACTCAGTTGTGAATTGGATTTAAGTGAGGCAGTCCCACAAAGTCTCTGGACTCAATCTCTCAGAGTCATCAAAGTCCAATGAGAAGACAAAAGTCAGGATGCCTCCTGATGGTCTGGAATGTAGAGGGTGAGCTTGGTGTCTCCAATGTTCTAGTAATGAAATGATCACAGAAAGGTGAGACATGCAAAAAAGAGAGAGTTTGGATGAATGGTACCAAAGGCATTTTACTTACAGAACAATGTACATGGTGTTCTCAGTCTATCCTGATCAGACTTTTCAGCTGTTTTCTCTTACAAGCAGACTAAGGTTTCCCTAGTCTCTTTATCTTCTCTCTATGCAAGGAAAGAAAGTAGCACAAGGGAGTCAAAAGTGACAGGGGACTTGAGATTAGGGAATCCAGGCATTGTATTGGTTCTTCTATTTGCTCTCTGACTGAACAAGTCATATAATGTCTCTGAACTTCAGTTTTCTCATTTATTAAATGAGAGGATTAGATTATATATCTAAGGTCCCTTCTAGGGCCAAACCCATAACACTAATGACTTGATGATCAGTTCTATGATTCTGTGATTTTAAATTATGGTTAAAAACAGCTATTTTTCCTTGTACCCGGGAAAAAAAGGACATCTTTTTACCTCCAGAGCAGGAAAGTAAGAACCAAATCTCCTTGCACAGGTTAGCTGTACGGGGCACAAATTATAATTCACACATAGGAATTCCTTATGCACTAGTTAAGTACATGAGAAAGGAATGAAGAACCCAGTATAGATGGAACCATGAATGGAAAATACACTGGACAACACACCCCTCTAGAAAATATCTGGAATTATACCAGGTTTGTGCACTTCCTAAACATTGACCTCCTGAGTTACAAGGATAGTGAGAGAAAGTATCCACAGAAGGGGCCCTGTGGAAATCTATATTTGCATATCCAGGTAATGGGGAAAAGGTGGCAGTGTATCTTTTTTCCTGACTTCACAGAAAAACCCCAAAGTTCACATATTTCTTCAGGCAACAATATCATCAGAAAAAACCTCTGATGTTTCAAGAAAACATGTATTTGCAATACAGCTAAGAAGCATAATAAAAATTTTCACAATATTTGCATTTATACTATTCTCTATTTTGAATCTTGTACTAATTTGATAAGATTGCAATGAGATAAACTAAGTCATTGCCCAGAAAAATCTGTTTTTCCCTGGGAAAGTAGAAATCAGAACTGAGCTTTCCTGTGAAGGTCAGAGAATCCATGAGAAAATAACTCCCTTAGTGCCAATAGCTAGGATAAGATATTCAAGGAATGCCCTGTACCCCATGCCACTGGCCAATATAGCTTCTAGACAATAAGGCTGCTTGCTCTATCAAGGTTATGTCTCATAATGAACATTGTTTGCTTTTTATCTTGTACCCTATAAACACTGCATTGTAATTTCACTCTGGTGCAACTTTCACTAGGAAGGTGCCCTGACCAGTTAGGTATGCATTATTAATCAATAGATTAATAAATGAATATTGGTTCCACTAATTGAACTTCTGGGTGTCCAGACTCACTTTATAAAATGCATCACTTCAGATGGAGCCCCCCAGCGAGATCTTGAGGCCCAGGACTGGGAGGTAAGGACCTTGGAGAGGGTTGCCAGAAGAGCGCTAGCGTGTGCGCGTGCCCGTGTGTGTGTGTGTGTGTGTGTGTGTGTGTGTGTGTGTGTGTTTGTGCGCTCGCACATGTGTGCATGCATGGGTGTGCTTGAATGGGTGAGAGATCTCTAAGCTCACGGCATAGGGCTAAAAGACTGGGGTTGTAACCCAAATCATACATGGGCAGCTTTTGCTAAGTCACAGCCTGTGAAGGAGTCTCAAACTCTTATCCCCTTCAGGGGTGTTTCTGGGTGCAAACTTGGAGAGTATGCAATTTCCAACTCCCATAAGGGATTGGATCAGAAATCCAAGGAAGCAAATGGGGCCTCTCCGGGGTCCACCCCTAGTTCTAGTTTTTGAGATCCCAGACAAATTTTGATAGATTTTGGAACCATCTGTTCTTGTAATTTGTCATGTTCTAGAATTATGGTCTGGTTTGCCTTAAGGTTAACCTGGAGTGCTGTTATTGCTCTAAGGGTATTTCTGAGAGTGCTGTTTTGGCTCCCCAGGTTTTGGTACCTGGGAGCTATGGTTCTGCTCTCAGAGCTCTGAAGGTCTTGTACCCAGGAGTGTTAGTATTGCCCTAAGAGATTGTTTTTTGCTCCAGTTGTCTGTTCTGTTCTGAAAATCTGGATCTAGTCAAGGCTGGTGGGCCACTGAATGTGGCATTAAACTCATAGTCCAGTACCAAGTTGATACATCACTTGGAACTTCAGGTCGCCATCAGGCTCAGGTGTATGAGTACAAAATTAAATGTGTGTTTTGTGAATTTCTGTTGGGTCTTTGTCTTTGTATGGTTTATTATAATGAGTCAGTCTTCATCATCAGACTCTCAGACCCCGCTAATATGCATTCTTAAGAATTTTCAGCTGTTTAAGAAGGCAGCAGCTAATTATGGAATTTTAGTTTCCCCTGGTATGCTCCACACCTTGTGTGAGTTGGAATGGTCCACATTTGCAGTTGAATGCCCCCTTGAGGAGACTGCAAATCTTTCCATGGCCTATACAGTCCAGAGAAAGGTGTATGGAACATCAGGCCACCCTGATCAGATCCCCTCATAGATATTTGGATTGATTTGCTTACTGACACCCCAAAGAAATGGAAAAGTTGCCTTTTGGGGCCAAATTACTCTGTTAAAACAGAGACTGCTTTGCTAGCCACCTCATTCTCCAAGGAGAAAAGAGCAAACCTATCCTGAGGAGATACCAGCAGGCCTCCCTGAGTAGAAAAGAGCTCCTCCTGTGCTCTAGGAAGACCCAGAGGAGCTACCCCACTATGTCAATAGGAAACCCATCCCCCCACACCCTCTCCACCTTTCCCTGCACACTTCCCTCCCTCCTTATTCCCTTCTCCAGATCCTCTGTCTTCACCATTTGTGTCCCCATCAAGCCCTCTGTACCCCCCTCTCCCAACAGGGGCCCCTCCCACAATTAGACCATCTCAAACCTGGCAAGGCACCCCTTATCATAAGTCAGGCTTATGTCAGGCAGGAGATGGGTGAGGATTTACAGCCATTCTTGGTCTATGCCCTTTTTCTTCCACAGACCTTTACAACTGAAAATATCAGCATCCCTTGTTGTTTTTGTGTGGCTAGCTGTAAGATTAAAAGGAAGGGGAAAAGAGTTTAAGATGCAGTTTCACAAAGGGGAATTCCTTTTGTAGTGGCTGTTCCCCACTCACTCCACCTAAATTCCAAATCTTCCAAACTCCAGCATGGCAGGCTACATGGGAGAAGCTGTGCCAGCACCAGCAGCAAGCTTCCAAGCAAATACCTGTTCAATGGTTTTTTCCTCCTTCTTCCTTGGATGGGCCCCCAAGGGAGCAAAAAAGGAGAAAAACTCAGAGCAGAAAAGGAAGATTTTACTCCACAATTTGAGGTAATTTTTCCAAAAAAAATTTTTTTAATTAAGGATTGATGTATGCAACTCACTAATGATATTGATATGGTACAATGTAATTTCATTTATTGTGGTAACTGTTTGTCAGTTAAATGTGAACTTCTAGCCAGATTTTATTGAGCACAAAAACTATGGTTAGAGGTTTGGACCTTTTCTGACCATCTAGGCTATTAATCCTTCAGTGACCCAATGATGGCATGAGCCCCTCACTATGTGTCCCTTGGGATGTGAGGAAATATTTTCCCTGTCTGCTGCCTCTCTTCCTCCTCCTCCTCCTCCTCCTCCTCCTCCTTCTTCTTCTTTTGGTGTTTGTGGATTTTAGTTACTAGGAGTTAGTGGCCATTGCCTGGTTCCTTCCAGGTCATATATCTAAGTGAGGAATGTGGGTGATCTTTGTATTGTGCTCTGGAGAGGTTTTTGCCCTGAGGATATTTTTCCTAGTCCTCAGCAGTGTCCAGCTGCTCTTAGTGGCAGGTCCAGCCCCCAAGAACTCAAAGATTGCCTGGGAAAACATCTGGGTGTGGAGTGTAGGGTGTAGGCAAGACTCTGCATTGAGTGCTGGAGAGATTTTTGCCTGAGGGCTTTTTTCAGTTCTCTAGTGTTTTTCTGTGAGCCGCCCCCTCTGGGCAATCTCTTTGGTGCCCTATCTCCATGTTTCCTCAGACTCCAGGGGTTCCTATTCTTGCTGTTCTCATGGGCAGGTCCAGCCCTTGAGAACTTAAAGATTGCCTGGAAGAGGTCTGGGTGTGGAGTGTTGCTGAAGAGGTTTTAGCCCGAGGGCTTTTTTCAGTTCTCTGTGGCATTTTGCTGTGAGCCGCCCCCTCTCCTCAAACTCCGTGCCCTATCTCAATGTTTCCTCAGCCTTCCAATGTTCCAAGTCTAGTTTCTCTTAGGGGTAAGTCTGTGTCGACCTCATCCAGCCTCCCTCCTGCAACTTAGATGTTTGTCATGTGCTCTCTTGGACTCTGGAAAGGTAGGTGAAGTGTGGGAGGGGTGATGAGTTCGCCTCTTGGTGGGAGAAATTTTGCCCTCTTTTAGCATGGAAATGCTCTAACTTTGCCTACCTTCTGTGTTGTGTCCTACTGTGGAATTCCTTCACTCATTTGACTTTGGTTTTGTCATTTTGAGGCACTCTGTCTTGATCCGTAGAGAGGAGAAGAGCTCTGCTTCTACTCTGGAGCCATCTTGACCAGGCTCTGCCTTCTCTTTAGTGACAAGTTCCCATAATCAGCACATAATGCAAATTGTAGAAATAAAAATTTCTATTGCCCCAACAACCTATTAGTTTAATAATTGAAAATTATCAAAGTGTTAGGGAACATACTTTGAGAACTAGGTAGAGTTATTAATAAATGGCTTGTATGTGTAGCCTTGATTTACCATGATTAAAGTTCAGATTTTGTGCTTGGAAAAGAAATAACCCAAAGCTTTCTGGATTTCCTTCAGGATTAGGGTAAAGCAATTCATCTTTGAAATCTTGTTACTCAGGTGCTTATCGCTGCTATGTAAATGTGGGCTTTGCAAAAGAATATTCTTTAACAGAAATATCACAGGTCAATTCTGCAAACAAAACTTAGGAATCAAATTTCCTAAATGGATCAATTCCTGTCAGAGGATGATTTCTGGAGATGAAGTCTGGTGGCTAAGATACCCAAATGTTAATGTTTAATATCAATTTCTATTGTACTAATTCTCTCTATATATCTGTTGCTCTAGTTTTTGCCCCAGTCCTGGTTTCTATACATTTGCCTTGGAGACTGACTCTCCCCCTCGTGATCTGTCTGCCTGTCAAGGGTACCAGTCACTGGATACATCTTTCAGGTCTCCTTCAGAACCTGAGCACTCGCTACAGACATGCCCCTGAAGACCCCTCGCCCACAGCCCCTCCCCTCTCCTCCCAGGGATCCAATGCCCCTTATCAGCTATGAAGAAGCTAGAGAAGATTGGAACCATCATCCCTATTCCCTTAGATATTTGGAGAAGGGGGACGGCATGGGACATTGTGTCCCCAGAGTGTAGATGTTTTTCAGACAGACTATAGGCAGGAAAATTCTTTTGCTCTCACTATATGCCCTTACCTGACACGGAGTCAAGGGTTTGACTCTGTTACTAGTAGAGGGGTAATTGAGATGGGACAATGAAGCCTTCTGGGAATGGGCTGGAGGGATCCTGTGGGCTCTTATGGGGACTGGTTGGTGGCATACATGGGAATTGATGTTGGTTAAAGATCATTTATATGCTCATCTACCGGCAGGGCCAACTCCCTGCAAAGTGCCTGGTAAATTTCACTGTGCAGGCTGGGGGTGGGAGACCCTGCCCAGTGGAGCCAGACAAACTTGGAGGTGACACTATAAAGAAGGGGGGGGGGATTCCAGTGGCTTCCCTCATAGACCTCTCAGTGGCTCATGAGGTCCAGAAAATGATATACGGGAAATCAGGGCACCCTAATGAAGCTTGTTTTACAGAACAAACCTGCTCCGACCCAAAGGGGGCTGCATTGCAAGCTCAGCTACTGCTCTACCTCCCAGCCTCTCCCCTTCTCCCTGTGGGACTCACAATCTCCCACTGATCCCCCAGAGACCTGGTATTGGCCCCTGCTTAATAAACTGCCTCATGTCCTATGTCCACTGGTGCCTAAAGGCAGTCAAACTTTTGGCCTTGTGGTCTCACCACCCTCCTGTGCCCACCAAAGGTGAGTCAAGGGTTTGCCTCACCCACAAAAGAAAAGGAGGGATTGAAGTGAGATAACTAAGTAATTGACCAGAAAAATCTATTTTTTCCTGTGAAAGCAGAAATCAGAACTGAACTTTCCTGTGAAGGTCAGCCAGTTCAGAATAGTGAGAAACCATGAGAAAATAACTCCCTTAGTGCCAATAGCTAGGATAAGATATACAAGGAATGCCCTGTGTCCCATGCCACTGACCAATGTAGCTTCTAGACAATAAGGCTGCTTACTCCATCAGGGTTATGTCTCATAATGAACATTGTTTGGTTTTTATCTTACACCCTATAAACACTGCATTGTAATTTCACTCTGGTATAACTTTCACTAGGAAGGTGCCCTGACCAGTTAGGTATGCATTATTAATCAATAGATTAATAAATAAATATTGGTTCCATTAATTGAACTTCTGGGTGTCCAGACTCACTTTATGAAATGCACCACTTCAGATGATACAAGGCAAGGAATATATAGTAGCAATACATTCATTTATTCAATAGATATTTATTAAGCATGTACTATGTTCCAGGCACTGGACTAAACATATTTTCTGAAGAATGCTAGCTTCAATGACAAGAGTTCTTAACCTTTTCTGTTTCATGGATCTTTCTGGCAATCTGGTCAAGTCTATGGAGCTCTTTTCAAAATAATGATTTTAAGTGGATAAAATAAAATGCACTGAACTATTAGGGAAATTAGTAATTTTGAAGTGCAATTATCAAAATTTTTTTAAATTTCATGGACCTGAGATTTAGAAGATTAAGAACTCTTTTGCTCTACAATAATTAGGTTCTATAAAGGGAATTATGAGATGGCAAAAGGCTATCAGCAAACTGGTACAAGACCTCCATATCACCTGGGAGAGGTTTGGAAATTTCAGCTTCTTGTGTTTATGTCTCACAGGAGATTTAAGCCCTTACACAAACCTACGTAACTTTACTTAACACAATAAATATCTACTAGTCATAAAATATATGCATTTGTTTTTTTTTTAAATTTCTATTCTCTAAGGACCAACTTAGCTAACTATATATGGTGAGAATCACCACCAGAAATTAGCTGCTAGATGACCAATTCATTTTTTGAGTCTGAAGACTCATAAATCTGATAAAAATATCAAAAGGCCCTCACTCCTCTAAGGGCTGCTTTTATTTTCACAATTATGGTCAAAGAATGGCAGAAGATGATGTTAAGAGTCACACAGTTTTTAGATTGCCTACAAATCCAACCATTCTGGAGAGAAATTTGGCATTATGCTCAAAGGGCTTTAAAAGAATACCTGCCCTTTGATCTAGCCATACCACTAGTGGGACTGTACTCCAAAAGAGTTAATAAGGAAAAATACTTTTACAAAAATATTTATAACCACACTCTTTGTGATGGCAACAAATTGGAAAATGAGGGGGTGTCCATCAATTGGGGAATGGCTGAACAGATTGTAGTATATGCTGGTGATGGGATACTATTGTGCTGAAAGGAATGATGAACTGGAGGAATTCCATGTGAACTGGAACGATCTCCAGGAATTGATGCAGAGTGAAAGGGGCAGAACCAAGAGAACATTGTACACAGAGACTGATACACTGTGGCACAATCAAATGTAAAAGACTTTTCTATTACCATCAGTGCAATTATCCAGGACAATTCTGAGGGTCTTATGAGAAAGAACAGTATCCACATCCAGAGAAAGAACTGTGGGAATAGAAACACAGAAGGAAAAGATGTGATTGATCACATAGTTTGATAGGGATGTGATTAGGGTTTTTATGTTAAAAGATTACTCTATTGCAAATATGAATAACATGGAAATGGGTTTTGAACAATGATACATGTATAATCCAGTGGAATTGTTTGTCAGCTCTGTGAGGGGGAAGGGTGGGAAGGGGTGGGAAAATCATGAATAATGTAACCATGGAAAAATATTCTAAATAAATTTAAAAATTAAAAAATAAATAGATTGCCTACAAATGAGAATTCAGTGGTGAGTTCAATCAAATGGAAGATCCTTCTACAATGACTAATGAATTAAACTCTATTGGGGACCTGAATCACAACCATGTTGACATTATTATCAGTACTAAAACCAGAAGGTATAAAAGATTTGTAGCTGAATGACTTGCTTATTTTTGCATCAAATATCATATAATACAGTTGGCTAAGTCGGTGTCAATGTATTCTATTCCCAAGGGCAACAAGAAATGTCATTTCATGCAACATTTGTTCATCTCACCTACCAGTGTTTAAAGACAATATGAAGGGAACCATCATGATAAAAATGGCAACCTATATGCTAATAATTGAAGCAGATGAAGAATAAGAGAAATTCTACCCAGAACTTGACAAGATGATGTTAAACAAGTCAGGATATGTCTTGATTGATTATGATTTCAAATAAGAAGTGGGCACAAAAGAAGATTGGAAAATATATGTTAGCAAATGTGATTTTAAATTAGGAAATGAAATTGGTCAGAGGTTTATCAATTTCATGGAAGACTCACCCATAGATCATGAATATTTTCATCAAGGAAACCAGATGGTGCAAACAGTATTACAAAAAATGAAATTGGCTTACATGTTGACAGTAAACAACATGTTACTGATGTGAAAGTTATTTTAAAATCAGGTGTTTCTGTGCAGTCAAAGTATTTTTTAGGCCAAAGGTCAAATTTAACATCAAATTAGAAAAATAGAAAAATTTGAAAAAACTACAATTATTACAATTCTATCAAGTTTCTTACTTTGATTAATGGGAAATGGATAAAAGTAAAGACTGCTGCTGATTATTAGCATTTCTTGTAAAAGACTAACTAATGCAAATTAATTACTACTAAGAGAAGGCCAAAAAATTTCAGAAACAAACTCAGCCAACAAATACTTTGTTTTCCTGCCAAGCAGAAAGACAAAGCTCAAAAGGGCAATGTTAGTTTAAATACAAACTCATTGGCAAAACATTAAGGGGAAAAAAAAGTAGATTCATTATGAGTGGTATGGACTCATAAAAAAGTGAAAAGTAGTTGAACAAAAAATAATGTGTCTGGAGCAAATTTGATTTGAGACCTAAGCCAGATCATTCCCAAGGTGAATGTAGATGAAACTGGAAGGAGAACAACAAACAGATGTGAAATAAAACAGAGCTGTCAACATTTCTGTAATTTTCGTCATTATTTAGAACTACCATATTTGGACCATAAAACCTTAGTGATCTCTGTGCCTTCTGAAGAAATGGAAATAAATTCAGAAAAATAAAATTGGCAAGACTTTTTGCACCTATCCAAATATATATGGAGGGAATTCATGATGAAAGGAATATAGTTTTAAATGTATTCAGAGACTTATTTTTAAGATATCTTAAAAAAGCAAAATTCTGATATTAAAAAAGATTATAGGCAATAGTATTGCCAATAAATAAATAAATAAGACATCAGTAACTACCAGCATATATTCCTATTTCTCATGTCTATACCATCTTTATGAGAATGGTTTATGCATGCATAGGAAATATCCTTTATTTAAATATAAAAGAGAACAGGTAGTTACAGATAATCTCTATAACAACTCATATCTTTGCAATTTCACAAATAACTGAATAGCATAGAGAGTATAGGATCCTTCACTGTTCATTGTTTTTTACTGGAAAAAAGCATGTGACAATGGAGTCAAATACAGTCTCAAAAATCTCTATCAATGTGGAGGAGAGGGCAAGAAAAGCAATGCTAGTGTTCAGATGATATAAGATTTTTCAGTAGATGGGGCCACTGCTATCACTTCTGTAACCCTTGTTTTTAAGGCTTCACAACACCTACATGCCCAGGCTTAGTTTGGGGGGAATTTCTTACTTTTCTGGCTCATACCTCTTCTACCCTCCCCACACAAACTGAAAACACGGGGCAGACAATATTTGACACCAGTTTGTCTGCTAATTATCAACTCTCAAGACAAGTAATATATATCAATCAGCAGATATTTATTAAATGCTTACTACATGGATGCTAGGCAGTGGGAATAAAAAGAAAGCCATAAATAGGATCCCTGCTCTCAGAAGCTTTCATTTTGACAGGGAGACAACAATTAACCAGGTATGTGCTTATAGAATATATATATATATATATATATATATATATATATATATATATATATATATATAGGGTAAATGGGAAATAATATTAGAAAGACAGGACTAAGGGAGGAGGAAAAGCCTCAGAAGGAAAGACATTGATCAGTCAAAGAAATTAAACTAAAAGAGCAATTAGAAAATAATGGCATCTTCCATTGAATAACCTCTTCCAGATGTGGGCTTAAAGTTTCAGCCACTCAAGGTTAGGTTTAGGTTGGCGCTGATGTATGTTGTCCCTCAGTGACTCTGTCAGTATGAAATGTTAAGCCTCTACTGGGTCTGGTCCTACAATTCTGTGTAGCTCCCAGAAACCAGAATGAAGAATTGTTCTTGGGCACAACCAAGTCCTCTGCCAGAGCAAATCTTTCTCTGTCTTTGGACATGATTCCCACCTACTACAGAGAGGGAAAGACTTTGGCATGTTCCCTATATGGCAAGAAAGGCACTTCTTCCTGCATTATATTATAGTTTAAATGGGGCAGTACCACAATGAGGACCTTTCACTGGTCCTGTTCGTCTTTGCACTCTACCTCTATTGACCTGGATCATACAGGAGATTTTTTTCTATGAACTCAACCCCCACTAACTATCTCTGTGAGATTCTCAGTCAGCAAGGTCATATTCAGACTCAATGAATAGAAATTATGGTTCTATAGTGCTTTGCATAATAAATATTTTTTATTCATCATTCTATTCAAGAAAGTGTCCTTTCTTCCTTTTTCACTCTGGATGCTTTCCTCTCACCTAAAAGAGCATTCCTTACTCATTCGGAAGCAGACAAAGTGCTCCAATTTTTCCCTATCATATCTCTTACATTCCAAAGAATTAAGGCCACAGGGTGAATGGCCATTTAAGTCTTATTGGCTTTTACCAGACACACTAAGAAGGCACCTTTCTAGTTCTCCGTCCTCATTTCCTTAATGGACATGACTCCTTGGAAGGAGATTGGAAGTGATGGTGGAGAAATTATGGTTTTAATGGCCACAATGATTCTCTACTTATAAATAGTAAACAAGACATTAAACCCAGACATGTACTTACCAACAGCATTAAACATTGTCAAGGAAGATGTCATGCACAAAGTCCAAATTGAAGAGGGGCATCTTATATACTCCTGGCTTTCCTATTTGTGGATGTCATTGTGCTAATTCCTTTCAGCCTTGGAGCACAGTGGACCTCCTTAATAAGATTCATGACCACTCAAAAAAAGATGCATTAATCAATCCACAAAGGAAAAATAAAATAGATCAACAATAAAAATGTTTCATTTTATGCCACACACTTGGATAGGTGGCCCACCAAATTAAGTCAAGCCAACAAGCATTTATTAACCACTTGCTTCAGGCCAGGCACTGTGCTAAGTACTAGGAATATGAAGGCAAAAAACACAGTCCTTGACTTCAAGAAACTTACAAAATAATAGAGGAAACATGAAAAATTATGCAAAAAAAGATAATATATAGAAATAAATTAGAGATAATCTTAGAGGGAAGACTGTCATTATGGGGGACTACCTAGGAAAGGCTTCTTGCAGAATGTGGTATTTTAGCTGGCAGAGAATCCCAGGCTTAGGGAAAATTCAGGCCACTAAAAATTCCCAGAATTAGAAGATGGAGTGCTGTGTTCAAGGAAGAGCAAGGAGACAATGTCACTGGAAATCAGAGCACATGGAGAGGAGTAAGGTAGAGGAATATTAGAAATATAGGAAGGGCTCTAGATATAAGAGATTTTAAAAGCCAAACAGAATATTAGATTAGATATTGAAAATAAAATTGGTTGAATGGGGCAGAAGTGTGGAAGGGATGGGAAATGGTAATATGGTCAGATGGTGTTTTGGGAAACTCATTTGGATAGCTGAAGGGGAAATGGACTGGAGTGGAGTAAGGTTTGAAGCAAGCTGACTGAGTAGAAGACTATTGCGAAGATCTAGGTGTGAGGTGATGAGGACCTGCATCAGGGGGTTTATATTGTCAGAGAAAAGAAGGGGATACACACACGTACATGTGTACATATACACACATGCATAAATGTACATATTGGCAGAGAGGTATGCACATAGAGATACATGTGAACATATAAATGTATATGTGCATATACATGCCCATTACACACATGTATATGCATATACAAGTATACACACAAAGATACATGTAGGCAATGCACATATAACTGTACATGTGTATATGTATGTGCATATACATGTAGAAATATACAGGTAAACAATATGAAAATACACATCTATAATGCAATGCATGCATATATATGCATGTATACACAGATATACATACACAATGTGCAAATGTGTATATGCATATACATGTGTACATACTTATACACATGTACCTATGCATATAAAAATAAACACATATGTGTATACACATGTGTACATACATGCATTATACATATCTGTGTATACACACATATATGAGAGATGCTATGGAGATAGAATTGGCAGGTTTGGGGAATGAATTGTTTTATAGAGGATAAGAGAGAGAGAGAGTGTGGAGTCAAGGATGACACCTCGGTTGCAAGCCTTAGTGCCTGGAGAATGGCAGTACCCTTTATACTAAGAGGGAAATTAGGAACAGAAGTTTGGGAGGAAAAGACAGTGAGTTCTGTTTTGGACATATCAAATACAAGATGACTTTGGGACATTCAGTTTGAGATGTTGAAAAGGCAATTGGAGACATAAAAGGTCAGGAGAGAATTCAGGGCTGGACAAAGAGATCAGAGATATTTAAATGTTTAGATCTTCATAGAGATGATAATTTAACCCACATGAGTTGATGGCATCACCAAGCAAAATCATAAGGACGAGATAATTTGTTAGCATCTGAGGTAGACATTTTTGATGAGAAAAATTGGGGGCCCCAGATTAAACAGAAAAAAAATGAGTTGAATCATTTTGAGAAACTACATGCCACTTTGAATAATCCAAAAGCACCATAAAATATCTCTCCTGAATAACATCCTGAGGGTTTATCCAAGCATTCAATCAATCTAGTCTTATAAACCTGGTCATGGTCCTTGAAAATATCCTCCCATGGCCAGCAGAATCAATAAATTAAGGAATCAGAATTTTTATATAAAAATGTATTCAAAGGATGATCTGGTTGAAACCTTAATTTATAGATGAGACTACTGAGGCTCATAGCAATGAAATATTTTTCTTGAAGACACAATTAGCCTATGGCAGAGCCACTAAATCCCTTCTCTTCTCCCGGTCCATTGTTTCTTTCCACTATAGGATGCTGACTGATATTCCAAATAGAATACCCATTCATTTTAACAAAAACACAGTTATTTCTGCTGCATTTTTAAAAAATGGAAATCCTTACAGAAGGAAGAACACGTCTTACAAAACAGGAAGTCTAAATCATACAACACTTTTCCACAATGTAAAAGTAAAATTCAGAGTATACCCTTTTTCTGCCTCTGCCTTTTTCTCTGTCTCTCTTTCTCTTTCTCTATTTCTGTCTCTGTCTCTCTGACTTTCTCTCTTTCTCTGACTCTCTGTCTCTGTCTGTTTGTCTGTCTTTCTGTCTCTCAGTTCTATGAGATAATCCTCTTTCTTCTGGATAGGGGGAGGGAAAAAAGCAAAGCTAACTGTATTTTGAGTTCTTCTAGTGACTTAAGAATTCAAAAGCTGGTCTAACCTTAATCTTTAATTTTAAGGAAGAGGGTTTTTGGATTTTAGGAAAACAGTCCCATACTCAGTGTGACACACTATCAAAGAAATAGCACTAGCCCAAGCATCAAAAGACATTGAGTATCCTTTCTCAAGAGCAGTGTTGACCCACAGCAGCCAAATATGAAGAGACCAGAGCTTTGCCTTCATATGAATAGACATACTTTGATAAGTCCTTCAGAAAGAAAAGATCCAGTTTTTTCCAAAGGACAAATGTTTATTCCTAGTTTCCATGCCTGAAGCAAATGCCAGCAATTCAACTAATGCAGTTGCATTTATAAGACAGCTAAATAATTTTATGACTGCTAGAGTATTTGTATAGCTGCTGAGGAAGATTAGATAGCAAAACAGGTAATAAACATCATAATTTGTTCAAATGTGTGTAGATCATTGTTATTTATGGGCCAAAATGAACATTCAGTTTTTATTTGAAATTATATTAAAAAGTGACTAAGCTGCCCATACTCTATTAACCACCAGTCTCATTACTGAACATGGAAATAAAGGCCATTGTATATAAATGTTCAAAGAAGACCTCTTTATGACATTAGAAAACTAGAAACAAAGTATGTACTCACTGATACACATATGGGTGAAAGAGCTATGACCTATTAATTTAATGGGATATTATTTTACAGTAATAAATAATGAGTATGAAGAATGAATATAAACAGAGGGGAATTTACATGAATTAATGCAAAACAAAATAAGCAGAATCAAGAAAAACAATATATACAATGATTATAACAGCAAGAAAAATAAAAAAAATTGAAAACAATATTCCTAAAGTAATGTCACACACCAAGTAAATGAAAAAAATAGTGAAAGTCCTACAAATATATAACAAAATATATTTTCATCATGGAGAAGGAAGTTGAAGAAACTAGGAAAGATTCTTTCATCCATTGTCTTATGTGGTCTGTATTTTGGATGTTTTTGCTTGTTTTTCTTTGTCATAAAGGAAGGTTCAATGGGAGTGGGACTAGACTATGTGAAATCATAGCAATTGTTATTACTTGTCCTTTGTTTTTGAAGAGGACCAATGGCATCATGGGATGATGTCTTGATTTGGGCATGAATTGGACTTAAGTGAGATGAAGTCGAACAAAGGCATTGGCCTTACTCTTTCTTCCAGTTATTGAAGTGCAGTGGCAATACAAAAGTCAGGATGATCATAGCCCAGGATTCAGTGGATGACCTTGGCATAAAGACAAAAGTCATAAATAAAGTGTTTTCTATGTAAGATGATGATATTGTTACTGTGGTGACTATCAACATTATATAAGTCTAATTCCAAAGACCAAGAACATGAACAATGCCATGCATGCTAGACAGCACATAAAAGATAGAGGCTCACTTTGTAGACAAGGCAAAATGATATGAACACACTAGGAAGAGCCAGAAAAAAGTGCTCATGTGTCTGAGGCAAGGTTTGAAAAATATATACTGATCCATTCCATCCATTAGAGACTTTGATTCCCAATCCATGTGACTTGACATCATAAAATGAAAATCTACATCTCAGAGATAATAAAATCTTCTAGCTTTAAAAATGGATATTCTATTCACTGGGGGATTTGATCCCAGTAAAACTTGACATCATAACACAATTAACTATATACCATAGTGAATACTTATACATTATAGAGAGTTTAAATTTTGAAATGTGCATATTTAAGTAGTAGTGTGACTTTTCATGTGGATAAGAAGGCAACTTAGAATCAGGCAGACTTGGATTCAAGGTTCATTTCTAGAGCGTGTTGGCTGTGTAATCAAAAGCAAGCCACTAAACTTCACAATGCCCTAGGCAACTCTTTGAGCCAATATGTTACAGATCTACTACCAAAGTGCATTGGAAGAGGTAGTTTCCTCAATGGTAGTTCTATATCTATTCAAATCACAGGTTCAGTAAAAAAAAGTGTAAAATTTTAAAAGAGAATATTAAAAAGGTGTTATTTCTTGCAACTCCATGCCACCTACTTTGCTTATTCAGTTACAGTGTTTCTGAACAAGCAAACACTGAAAGATATCTCAATTATTCCACTAGCCAGTGAAATCTGCTATACCCCCATTAGAGATTCATTCTTTTGTATTGAGGTTTTGGATATGATTCAAAAAACTGTCACTAATACCTTAGTGTTGTTTGATTTAATACACACTTTTTTTTCATAGCTTGACAGTGATCTATGAAGGAATGAGACCAAAAAACAGGTATATTTCCAACAGAAAAGGAGATGAGATTAGGTTCATCAAATAGGTCATTACTTATTGACAAGCCTTGTAGGGAATAACTGTGGAGTCATAGAACAGTTAGGGGACAGTGTGAGGGTGAATAGTTGATAGGGTGGCAAAAAGAGGAAAGAAGAGAAGTTCATTAGTAGAGTGTATATTTAGTTCAGTCAGGTATTCATGACCGTGTTGTAATACCAAACCCCAATACCCTGTTGAAATACCAAACCACTCCAGTTAATTTTACAGATGAGGAAACTGAGGTAAAAAGTTTAAATAATTTGCCTAAGGTCACACTGCTAATAAGTGTCTTGAAGTCAGATTTGAACTCAGGAAGATGAGTCTTCCTGACTCCAGACCCAGTACTCTATCTATTGGATCTCCTAGCTGCTCAGTGAGCATGTGATAAGGACAAATTTTCTCTCCAGACTTTTCTATTGGGCTGGTGTAACATCAGTGCCATTCTCCTTAAATCTCCAACTTATCCCAGGCACCAAGCCTAGAGACAATGGGATTGGTGGAAAGAATCCTCCCCTCTACCCACAACAATGAATAAGAACTGTCTGAGATAATGAAGTTTTCTACACAAGTAAAATATTTTATTAGCTGAAATTGACTCCTCCAAGATACCCTTGTATCATTGAAATCTTTCTAATATGCATTCCTTAGTTGCTTGACTTCTTAAACAAAGAGTGCTATTTATAATTTTAACTTTTCTAGGTGACTCAGAATCATAATAGAATTTGAGACTTGGAAGGGATCTCAAAGATAATCTACTTCAACCCAACTAAGCATCCCCTCAAAATATATCTTAAAATAGTTCATCAATGTATGCAGAGAGGTAGAGTCAAGAAAGTGAAGTACATGCAGCACTTCAGTTGAATTTTCCCACTTTCCCAACTATAAACCATACTATAAAATAACTCTTCAAATCAAATTTTGGTGCAGCAGATCCAATAAAAGATTGAGGTGAGAAAATGCCCAACTTAAGACAAATTAGGGACAGTAAGAAGGGTCTGTCAACTGGTCAAAAAGAGATTACAGGCCACCTGTTGCTGTCACTGGGCCCATCTAGGTCTGATTGGCAACTCTATTATTGCCCATATACAGTTCTGGGTCAGTTTCAGTGTAGAGATGAGCACTGGTTGTAGTTCTAAGGAGGTGATGGGTGCAGATCTTAGATAGATAGGTTAACATAGAAATCAAAAGAATCCCACAATACCTTTTAAAAGAGATCCCTAAATGAAAACTCCCAGGAATATTATAGCCAAATTCCAGAGCTCTCAGGTCAAGAAAAAAATACTTTAAATCAACCAGGAAGAAATAAACCAAATGTAACAATGGAGCCACAGTCCAGATCACACAAAATATAACATCTTCCAGTTTAAACAATCAAAGGGATTGGAATATGATATTCTAGAAGGCAAAGGAGCTAGGATTACAACCAAGAATAAACTATTCAGCAAAATTGAGTATAATTGGCCAGGAGAAAAATATATACTTAATGAGATAGAGAACTTGTAAGCATTCCTGATGAAAAGATCAAAGACAAATAAAAATTTTACATTCAAACACAAGACTCAAGTGAATCATAAAAAGGTAAACATGAAAGAGAAATCATAAGGGACTTAATATATTTAAATTCTTTATAATTTTATATGGGAAAATGATACTTGTAACTCTTAAGAACTTTTCTTTATTAGGGCAGTTAGACGCATCTGGGGGTGCTTCCTCCTGACTACAGCATCTACTGTAGGTAATGCAATATTAATTTCTTCTTTTTAGTGGTTTCATTTCACAGACTGTGTCTTTTTCAAAACAACCTGGCATGACTTAAGACCTCTTACAGTTTCAAAGATCAAGATAGTCCAAATCACTCAGAAAGAACAAAGGGAAAGCTTATCCTTCTGAATCATAATTGTTAGATAGTTCTCAAACCCCTTTTGATTTAGCACCATGAAAGCTAATGTGACCTAAGATTGCCTTAAGAGCTATATAGCTTCCAGGAATAATAAAAAGTTAGTTTTGTTTTATTCTTCCCTGATCAAACCACATTGGGAATATAATGTTCAGTTCTCAGTGCCACATTTTAGGAAGAATGCTAAGTGCCTTAATTAGGTGAAAATTGTTGTGTCTATGTCTTATAAAAATTAATTAAAGAAACTAGGGATCTTTAGCCTGGAGAAGAGAAATTTGGAGTACATGACAACTCTCTGAAAGAGTTTGAAAGGCTATTCCAGGGAAGAGAGTTTAGGTTTGTTTTGTTTGACCTAAGAGGGAAGAACTAGGGTTCTTGGTGCAAAGTTGAAAAAAGGCAAATTTAGAAGAAAAACCATACCAGTCATTAAAGATGTTCAAAGTGTAGAATTGACTTCATGGGGAGGTAAATTTCACTGGACATCTTTGAAGCAAAAGGCCATTTGTCTGCTGTGTTAGAAAGGAAAATCTTTTTTCAGATAGAGGCTAGATTAGATTTCCTTTGGCATCCCTTCCAAGTCTGAAATTCTATGATTCTATATAAACATAGTCACAACTGCCAATCTGAACTCCCTTGGGTCCAGTGGACATACACACACACACACACACACACACACACACACACACACGCACACACACATACAGTCAAATGGAAATGATGTCAATGAGAAATTTTCATATAGGTATAATCTTTATGGTAAAGAAGTTTTTCCCTGCTGAGTTCATTTTTGCTCTTAGTACAGCTTTCTCTATAATCCACTAGAGATTTTTCCATTAGTATTCAAAGAATTCTCAACCTATATTGTTTCATCCACAGGACACTCCATCTATGTACTCTTTGTCCCACATTCCAGGAGTGCTCTCCCTACTCATTTTTGCCTCCTGGCTTCTCTTGGCTTAAGCCTTTCCCAGTCCTACTTAAACTTAGTGCTTTCCCTCTAAGATTATCCCCAATTTGTCCTTTTTGCAGTTATATTTAGTTGTTCGTGTGTTGTCTTCTCCATTAGATTTTGAGCTCCTTGAGGAAGACTCTTTTTTAAAAAAAAACTTTCTTTCTATCGCCAGTACTTGGTACATAGTAGGCATTTAATGAGTGCTTCTTGACTAACTATTTAAATGTGCAGTTCTCAGTTATGGATTGGCAACACTGTGATTTGTTATAAAATTACAAATTAATAGAGGAAGGGAACTTGGAAATACCCAGTTTCAATCCCTTATTTTAAAGATAAGAAAACGCACACAATTAATTAGTTGCAAAGTAACAACTAGAACTCAATCTTTTGATTCCTTGTTCATTCATTTCACCATACAATAGTGGATTTCTGCCAGGATAATTCCTCATTCCTTACTCAGCCTAGAGTATAGAGATTGTATAAGATTATATTCCTTAGACCCTTTATGGTGTCTAGAGATTGTATAAAATTATATTCCTTAGATTCTTTCATCTCCTAGCCCAAATATATTAATTTCAACCTCTAGAACAACCACACGGGGTACAATCCATTCTTTCTCCACCCTCTGATGGGCTCTGCCAACCATAATTAACTAAAAATTGACTGTTCAGCTCACAATTTCTTCAAGATGCTACTACTTACTGCTGTTATCTATATCATGGTAATAAAACATCATGTGTGGGTATAACTAGAGAAACATATATAACCTGGTACTGTGGGGTCAAGTCTGCCCTCTTGGGGCACCCTAAAGGGAGGAGGGTGAAAAATCCTAAATACTTCTGCTGGGTATTAATAATTTTTCTGAAATTAACTGCCAGGTTGATATACAGAGCTAGTTCTTGGATATAGAATTAAGACCATTTCCCCCATGATGGCATGCTGAACTAGGACTTGGTCTACCTACTCAGTTACTCTTCTCCTTACTTTGAAGTAAGAAGACTGAGCTGTCTTTGAGCTATTCAGAGGGTTGGTTCAGTACTATCCTCTCATACAGAGGCTTGTGATGATTCTCTCTTGTAGTTACTGAGATAGCATCTTCCACTGGGTGAGGAGTGGGAGAGGTTCCTTTCTCCACTTTGCTGTAGTTTAGATCCACTCCTCTGGCATTGGCTGAAAATCCTGTCATCATGCACTTCTGTTCTCAAGATGCCACTGCTGCTGCTTTGAGAGTAGGAGATGTTGCTGAGACTAAAGTTCTCCAAACCCTTTGAGTTTCACAAGATCCAATTTAAAAAAGAAAGAAGATCCAAAAGGGAAGAAGCCTTTTCTTAGCTACTGGCTTGCCTAGTTTTGGCCATGTACTCATAGCATGGGACACCCTTTACATATCCAGAGAGTTCTGGCTCAAGAGCCATTAATGAGAACCTAGTCTATTGAGTGACCAGAACCCCTCACCAATACCCTCTCCAAGTTTATAACTGAACATGCTCCAAAAGGGATAAGAGTGAACCTGAAGAGCACTCAATATACCTTTAAGTGGCCCATAATCACCGCCCTATAACTGCAGATACATAGGTATGATCATGCTCTTTGTTTACTCAAAGGCTTTCAATGGATTCTTATTGCCCATTCTATAAAATTCAAACTTCTTAGCCTGGCATTTGAGACATTACACAGTCTGGCTCCAGCCTACCATTCCAGTCTCATTTCAAACTATTTCCCTTCACCCACTCTGTCTTCCATCTGTTGCAGATCTCATCCTGTCCTCTCAATCCCCTATGTATTTGTTACAGGCATCCCCCACAATCTACAAGCCACAATACTTCCATGTACCCTTATTAAACTCTCTCCATTCCAGTCCCTACTGTCTCCACAAAGCTTTCCCAATCCTCTAACTATAAAGTGCTCTTTTTCTCTTTGCCTGTCTTATGGCTCTTTATTTTACCCTCCTTTGCATCAATCACATATTCTCTTTGTTTTACACTTAGTCAAGTGTAAGTAGTCAAGTGTAGTCAAGCCTGTCTCAATTTGGCTCAAAGGAAAACTTGAATAGATATATCTCTAGCAGCTCCTCCTCCCACTCTTTTTTTAAGGGAGACTTCAACTTCTGCCAAGAGGGGAAGTAGCGGGTTGAGGGCTATAGAATTATATCTATCTTCTTCCTTAAATAGAGTGTCTAGGGATGTCATTTTCAGGTGCAAGTTAAACTTATGATCATTATTTCTTAACAGGAAAGGGGGACCCCAAACTCTATATCCAGAGCTTGACTTCCCACCAAATACCAATCCGACAATGAATATACACATAGAAAAAAGCAAATAAACTTATTTATCTAAATCAATAGCAATATGGAAGTCAGAGAAAGTATGTATATTATGAAATTAGGGGCAGCTAGGTGGTTCAGTGGATAGAGAGCCAGGTCTCAAGATGGGAAGTCTTGGGTCAAATCTGACCTCATACACTTCTTAGCGGTGCAACCTTGGGAAAGCCACTTAATGCCAGTTACTTATCCCTTACCATTCTACTGCATCAGAACCAATAGTAAGAATCTTTTTTTAAGGAAAGTATACATATAAGCTATTTATACCAAACAATATAAAATGAAGGGACTCTCCCATTAGACCTTAACTAAGAGAGAATCCTATATCTCAGCCAAGGGGAAATTCCCTGAAGTCTCTAGCTTAGCAAAGTAAAGACAGAGACATGGTGGAGAGCACTTATATCACCTTTTTTTTAGTCTTGTTCTCCGTTCAGAGACCTGAAGCAGGGTTGGCATTGTTTATCTTCTCTCTTGAAGCTTGAAGCCAGAAACCTGAAGAGACTGAGAGGCCCGAAGAGACTTTCCTCTCACTCATCAACTTTATTTCACTCCTCACACAGCCATGGGACATTGATCTCTATCAGGAGGAAAGAGCCCCAAATCCTTGGCATTGGAGCTTGGATTTCATTTGTAAGTAATCTCCATTGACTATTCAATTACATTGTAAATTCTTTGAGAGCAGGAAGTGTGTAGCTTATTATTATCACGTTTCTATTCCCATGACTTTAGCATGTTGCCTTGCATGAATTAATGTTTCATAAATGTCTGTTGATTTGAATTAAAACGAGTTCTTACCATTTTCAGGGCTGCTGTCATTCTTCCACATATTGTCTCCTGTAGGTTAAATTAGAACCCCTTTTCATTTTAACATTGGTTTCACACATATAAATGTGCTGATGCACAACACTGTGAAATTAAGAAATGTGGAAGAAACACATGATGAAAATCAATATACCCAAGTATTTGAGGGTATTTTAAAGTATAATAATTGTGGAAGATTTAAATACTGGCATTACTTGTTTCTTACTAATAATATCTAGATTCTCAAGTTCATATATCTTTTTCTGTCTGAATTTCCTGCCCTCTAGCAGACAAAGAATTCCCTGTCTTTCTTGGGGACACAGAGTGGTATTTATTATTGTAGGGTTAAAAGTGATTAATAATTAAACTAACCAATAAAGCAAATTGATTAACTCTATCCCCAGAATCACCTGCTATCATTTAAATGATGGCAGACAGATGTTGCCCAGATGTTTCCAAAACTGATTTGGTGAGTTTCCCTCATCTTAAAGTAAATCAGGCTAAAAGGTTGCTAGAAAGGTATCTGACTGGCAATTAGCATCAAAAACTGGGAAAGAAATAGGGCTTTGGGGAATGTGCATTGGAATAAAACATTCAAAGAACACACTTTAAAAAAAAAAGAAAAAGAAAGAAAATAGAGGAAGCCAGGTCTGTTGTTATTTAACTCGATATTTGTTAGTAATATGCTGTCTAGGCGATGGCAGCCAGATTGTGGGTCCCATCTGTGACTATGTCTGGGCAGGAATGTATAAGTTTCAAGAAAGAACTAAGTTTATCTTAATAATATCTTAATAATAACTAATATATATATTTACATATGCATATGTACATATCTTTCTTCAAAGTCAGCAAAAGCCATTTTGTACATATTCTCATTTCAGTATCAGAACAACTTTTTGATGTAAGTATGACAGGCATTAATATCCCATTTTACAGATAAAAAATAGAGTCACAAAGTTAGTGTTAAGGGATTTACATGGGATCATGCAGGTAGTTGTGTTTCAGTAAGGTTTGGGATGCTATATTCTATACCTCACTAATTCTTCTTATTGGGGGTGGGGAAGAGGTTTCTTATCTCCACGGTATTGAGTTCAGTGACAACTATATTCTAGTTCCCCAGTCTTTTGGAAAGTGAAAATTGTGGCTCTGTGAACAAACTAAAGCTTCAACACTAGTATCTGGAAGCAGAGTTGACCTCCAGAATGCCAAAATTGCTAGATTTTCCCAGAAGAGAGTTGGATGAATTGGTGGCCACCAACAACCAAACCAATTAATAAAGGCTGGTGTACTTGTTACCTTAAAATTGCACATATCTTGCTCAGGCAGAGACCAGGGATCTTTTTTTGGAGCCTTGCCTAAGACAGACATAATAAAAGAGTCCCCTCTCCAAGAGTAACTAAATCTTTAGAATTTCTTAAACCTTGAAAATCACCACTAGAGTTGTGTCCTTAGCTGAAGGCAGTCTGGGAGTTTTCAAGGGAGGAGACAATGGGGAGGGAGGACCTTTTGTCAAAGTCCCAACAACAGCGACAAAGGTCAAGTCTGAGTTTAGGACATAGGAAAAGGGCAAGTAGTGCTTGCAAGGCTGCCATGACATGCAGCTCAGCAGCCAGGGCTCAGAGACTGCCTTTGCCTAAGGCTGGCACAGTCAGGAGCAGATGGAGAGTGGGAACAAACAAACGGCTTTTGCATTCATAGAGTATATAAACTAGATGTTTGGATTCTTTTCAGATTTCATCCCCCTCCCCAACGCTACTATTGCAGAATCCAAGTTCATCATAATCTTTTGAAAGCCCCAGAATTAGCATAAAGATTATATATGCTCAAGGAACAAGAGCGAGCATGTGGGGGTTCATTTTAATTAACTGTAGTCTCTGGATTACCAAGGAGTAGAGAAACAAAAATCACTTCAACCCAAATCAGAATTGGCTTTGATTCATCTATCTGCCATGTCTACTCATTTCTAATTGACTCATTTCTGATCGACTCCCTATCACACTCCCCACAACAGCTGTTTCAGTTCTTTTCTTCCTTCAAGTTCCCAATTCCACTTACACCTCCCTCTTTCTGAGCAGATGACCCCTTCTGATATTTTGTTGTTGCTGCTGAGTCGTTTCAATCATTGTCCCACTCTTCATGATCCCATTTGAGGTTTCCTTGGCAGAGGCACTGGAGTGAGTTGCCATTTCCATCTCTAGCTCATTTATTTTACAAATGAGGAAACCGAGGCAAATGGAGTTAAGTGAATGGCAGGTGCTCCTGACTTTGGACCCAGTACTCTAACTATTGTACCACCCAGCTGCCCTTTGTTATTTTATGATATATCAGTTAATATCCAAGCATTTGTTAAGTGCCAGTGTACTATGTACACAGTAATATTCCATTCTATTTATGTGTCATAATTTATTTAGCCATCTTTGAGTTGATAGGCATCTACTTTCTTTCCAATACTTAGCTATTACAAAAAGTGATGCTGTAAATATTTTAGAATATAGAGAGGAACCTACAGGGATTTTCTTTTTATAAATTACTTTCTTGGGGAATAAGCCCAATACTAGAGTCCCTGATTTAAAGAGTATGGACATCTAATCACTTTATATGCCCAATTCTAAATTGCTTTCCAAAATGGCCACACCATTTCATAACTCTATCAATAATGTATTAACAACTTGGAGCATCTTTTTCAAGTGGTTATGAATGTGTTGCAATTCATTCTTCTTTTGAACACTATTCGTTCATATCCTGTAACCACTTATCTATTGGGAATATGTATAGATTTTACTCCATTCTGCTTTAATTGTACATATTTATTTATCTGTTCTTTTCACTTTATTATATTATTTTTTGTTTTATTCTTTACCTTTTTGATGAGTAAGAGGAGTGGCATACATAGCAGAGGAGGATCTAACAGGATTTAACTTAGCTGTGATAGGGAAAGCACTCTTGTTCTCCTTTCTCCAAGAAGAATACTGGATCTTAATTATAATTTACCTATCACACCATAAATATTTTTGAGGTCTACAGTATAATTCTGTTTTCAGGGTTTAGAATAAGTTACTTTCCTGCTTCACTCTTAAGAGGAAGGTAGTACTTAGCTTCCTAGTCCTAACTTAGTTCCTTCTCTCACTAAATGCTGGATATTCAATCATAAATAGCCAAGTCTTTGTTAAAATAAACAGTAAATAGAAATCAGAGAAATTTTAGAGATTAGAATAGATGAATGAATGCATAGGAATCATTGAGTTTGGGGGGAGTAAGATAAAGTCTTAGTTCCAAAGGAGAAAGAAGAATCTCATCAGGGTACTCTTATTTTAAGGTTTAGGGTTTCAAGTGCTGGAAACAAAAATGGCTTGGTAAATGTTTAACAATTGACTCTATGTATATGTATGATACATGTATGTATATATTTATGTCTATGGCACACTTTTAAGTTTAATTTGTGTTATTAACAATTTCTCCTCTTTATTAATTCTAAATAGTCAACAAAATAATAAATCAAGTCCCATTATACAGTGATGTGATGTGATAGGGAGAGCACTCTTGTTCTCTTTTCTCCAAGAAGGATATTGGATTTTAATTATAATTATAATTTGCCTACCTCACTATAAATAGTTTTTGAGGTCTAGGGTACAATTCTCTTTCTTTTCAGGGTTCAGAATAAAAGCTCCTTTCCTGGTTGATGTGATGGTAGTGTCAGAAGAGAGAAGGAGTTATGTATGAAAGATGTGACATTAGTGAAAACAACAGTCCTTTCTTGGGAACAGATTGGATGTGGTGGGGTAAGATATAATGAGAAGCTGAGGCTGATGCCTGCACTCTGAACTTGAGGGACGGGGAGGAGAGTGTTGCCTTCCACAGAAATAGGGAAGTTAACAGGGAGGTAAGAATTAGGGGAAAAGACCATGAGTTCAATTTTGGATCTATTTACTTAAAGATGTCTATTAGATATTCAGTATGAGATGTCTGAAAGACAGTTGCTGATTTTAAATTGGAAGTCAGCAGGGAGATTGGATTAGAAAAGATAGATCTGAGAATCATCAGTATGGAAAATGGTAATTAAATCCATGACAGCTAATGATATCACCAATTAGTATAGAGGGAGAAGAGAACTCAAGACAGAACCTTGTGGGACAGAGACAGTGAGAAGGTGAGATGTAGATTAGGATCCAGGAGAGTAGATTGAGGAAAGGTCTGAGGAGGAGGAAACTCAGAGGAAAGTGTTCTAAAAGTATAACTATAAAAGGGTATCAGAGAGAAGAGAGTGATCAACTGCTTGTTGTTGTTCAGTTATTTCAGTTATGTCAGACTCTTCCTGACCCCATTTGGGGTTTTCTTGGCAAAGATAATGGAGTGGTTTGCTGTTTTCTCCTCCAGTTCATTTTATAGATGAGGAAACTAAGGCAAACATAGTTAAGTGACTTGCCCAAGGTCATGCAGCCATTAAGTGTCTGAGGCTAGATTTGAACTCAGGAAGATAAATCTTCCTGATTCCGTATCTGGTGCTCTATTCACTGTACGAGCTATATGCCCTCAACTTGACTGACAAAACTATATACTTTAGAGATAAAAGGAATCTTTAGAGATTATCTATAAAAACATCCACATTTTATAGATGTAGAATCCTAAACCCAGAAACAACATCTTGTCCAAGATCACCCTGTTAGTAAGAAGAACCTTCATTGTATTAGTCAACAAAAGAGAAATAATTCAAATACAGACTCAGAACCTTAAAGCCAGAAGAATCCCTTTTTCATTGAGGACTTTTTCTTTTATTTCAGAGGCAATAAAACCCTCTACACACAAATGGCTACAATTAAAAAGAAGATTAACCCAGTATTTAAAGGAAGTGGATGCGTTTGTTAGGTAACTCAACATACAGCTTTTGATCCCACCGAACAGAACTTAATGAAACATCACACACCTCATGACAGCTTCCTATTCCTTGCAGACAGAATGCCAGCTGAGACTTCAGAGTGCTCTAGGCAGAGCAGGAATGAGTTAAGAGCTTCAGGCTTCTCCTGAGACAAGCCTCCAGAACCAGCTCATATCCTTGTTTTCCCTTCACCCTGAGGCAAACTAACTCAGTCAATTCCTTGAACTTATTTGAGCTGGAGATGAATTACCAAAAAAACTCAAAGAGGCATCATAGGCACTAGTCCTAGGCTACAGGACTCTAAAATCCATATATCTACTTCAATTCCAATATAGTGCCATTCAGGCCCAATGACAAGTCCATTCCATTTTGCACAGCACTGAAGACAAGCATTTTGCAGTCTCTCAGAGCTAGGTGCTTCCCAAGCTTTCCTGTCCTAATGGAGATTTCTCTCCTTGCTCACCTGTCCATAATTGTGATCGGCAGGAAAGCCAGAACAACTCGATGTGACCTTCGGGGCACAGGAAACAATTATGTCCTCTATGAATTACATGATGAGTGATGATGCAAATGAGGGCTCACACTTATTATTCAGATTGAAATCCAAGACCTTGAGCTATCTTATGACAGCCACATTATCATTTATAAAATATACAATAAAAAACCTCATTCCTAATCAATGGTACTTTGGCTTCCTGTAATGAAATCGCAGTCATTCACCAAATACTTAACATGCGTGTGACTCTGTATTCATGTACTGTATACACACACACATATATATAGTACTTTATATACAGTATATATGGGACACATATATGGCAATTGGCATTTGCTTAATTTTTGAATTATGTCTATAACTCACTGTGTGACCTTCCTAACAATTAGAGCTATCTAAAAATGGAATGGGTTGTCCTATTAAGGAGTCATTGAGCATCTTCAAGGAAAGGTTGGATCACCACTTGTCAGAAATGTAAAAGGGATTTATGCTTAAATAAGAGTCGATTAGAAGGCCCCTGAGGTCTCTTCCAACTGTAATGTTCCATGAATGTCTGTCTCTGTCTCTCTCAATCCCTCTGGAATTTTCAGAACAAAGAAGGAGCTATCTCAGAACCAGCTAGCCATTCTTGGGAGCTAGAAGTAGAGTGGAAGGAATGGGTCACACAGAGCTGAGCCAGAAAGAACTGCTGCTCAGTGGGCATGAGAAAGATAACACCCGAGCTCTGACTGAGAAGGGAAATATTGAGGAGGGCCATCAACCTTATAGGAATCTCAGAGCAGAAGATGAAGGCTGAGGCTTCTGCTCTGAGACTTGATGTAGCTGTTGTAGACTGAGGGAAGTTCTGAGAAAAAGGTCCTCTCTTTCTCCATCTTCCTTTCTCAGTGTCTATTTAACCACATTCATAATAATATAATCTGTTGCTTTGTTACCCAAACATTTCTAGCAACCTGAACCTGAACTCCAAAGAGGCCAGGGATTAACTAGAGAGGGATGTAATTGTAAATTAAGAGTGCAAAACCTTAGCCTAAATGTTATGCATTTTCTTAAGTGGGAGCTCAGAGTGATTATAATTGTACTATGTGACCTTGAGCAAGTCACTTAACCCAGTCTGCCTCATTTTCCTCATCTCTACAGACCTATATGAAATTATGAAGAGTGAAATGAGAAGAACCAAGAGAACAGTATGTATAACAACAGAAATTGTTTGAAGACTGATTTGTATACATCCACCTCCAGAGAAAGAACTGATAAATAGGAAAGAGGAAGACATAGTTGTATATCAACATATACCTTTTTGTTAAGTGATGCCTTCTCTAGAGCAGGAAAGGGAAGAAGAATGAGAGATACCTGGGAATTTAAATATAACAAACAAATTAATTAATTAAAAAAATAAAATGAGCTAGAAAAGGAAATGGCAAACCACTCTAATATCTTTTCCAAGAAAAACCCCAAAGGGGTCACAAAGAGTTATGCATGACTGAAAAATTATTAAACAACAAAATATGCAGTAAAATCAAGAGATGGGACTAGATGAAATCAAAACTCTATTCCTTACTAACTATCTAACTTTGGACAAATTACCTCTTCTCTTGGTTTCAATTTCCTTATCTTCAAAATGGTAGTAGTAGATAGGTTAGATGAACTCAGACTTCTTCAAATGCTCAATCCTAAAGTCTGTAATAAAATATGCTTTATATCATGCCTTCAGGAGAAGCAAAACTGCTTTGAGCCCCAACAAATAGTTGGCCAAAGATGAAGCCTGATGTTCAGGAATGGAAGATAAAAGATACATCACTGGGAAAGAACATATTCCATGGAATAACTCTCAGAATCTAAAGTCTTCCTGGCCACTTGCATTGATGTTGGGATAATGAAGCAATAACTTGAACTCAGTTTCATCATCAAGAGAAGGAGAGATACTTCAAAGTGAATTGATCATTAAGCTAGGAAGAGCTTGTTTTAGCTGAGCCTTTCAACGGAGATATGACATCCTCTGATAAACTTTGTAGAATATAATATTTTGGTTAAATTTGAATAACTTTACATTTCAAGGTGATTACTGTCTCCAAGATCACCAGCTATGGTTGGTCTGGAACCATGTGAAAGATTGTTAATTATTGAATTTTATAAGAGCTATACTCATGTATAAGCATGAACTTTATTGAGACTCTCTCTGTTATTAAAGACTGAAATATGTAGACCTTGTTGAGACTCTTCAGTTCAAATCATGAAGGAGGTACTAATATGGATAATTTTTGAGGCTCCCTGGGTCCCCAAAGAACTTTCCAAGATCAGAGATAGAGATAAATTTGTCAACTATAATCAACTTGATGTGCTGAGTATAGCAATTACTTAACTGAGATGAAGTAGAACACCCCTTATGGAACATTTCTGAATCATATTTGACTCTCCTTGGTCATTTCCAGTGGCACATGTGCTCAATGATGAATCAATTTGGGATTATACAACAATCCTTTTGTCCTTGAGTTGACTCCTGAGATAGGAGGCTACATCAAAGACTTGTCAATGAACCAGAAAGAATTGCTCACTTAGTAGTCATTCAAAGGAAACACATTTCTACTTTTGAGATCTCTTCTGTCTTCAACATGATGTAACGGATTAGCACATGTGTAGAGAGCATCGTCGAACTCTGCTGATACAAGGTCTCTAGCTGGTAGATGTCAAAGAGTTATCTTTGGAAAGAGTTATGATGTGGAATGAAAGTGCTTTGGAATGACCTTGGAAAATGAGTCAACATTCTGTAATAGTTAAGATATACTAATCCCAAGGAAAGAGGAAGAAGCCTTTTTGATTGGTTGATAGCTGGGAACTGAAGTATCTTCAAAAAGTCTAGAGTCTTGCCAATTTCTCTTTCTGTTTGGCTATTTGATTTTGATGGAGCTTTTAAATTCCTACACTTGGAACATCTTGTGAGAGACAATATTTTAAGAGGCTATGTGAGGAGGACCTGGATTCAAATCTTTACTCACATACTTCCTAGCTGTGTGACTCTGGGCAAATCACTTGACTTTGTTTGCTTAACCCTTGCTGCTCTTTTGTCTTGTAATTTATATTAAGACAGAAAGTAAGGGTTTAAAAAAAGAGGCTATGTGGTTTTATGAATACACTCATGGTTTTTTTTTGATACCTCGGTATTTATTCTTTCATTTATTTTTGTAAAGAGAGATTAATATTCCAGTCTTCTAGCATCCTGATTTTGCAACCAGCTCATCATGAATGCTCCAAGGGGAAAAGAATGATCTTTAAGAGTAATCTTTGGGATCCAGCCAGGTGATGACTGAGAAAACGATTCATGTAGCAGCAGTGTTGCTTTGAATATGAATTTTATGGGACCAGGGCTATGCAAGAATTCTCTGTACAGGATAAAGAAAAAGAATGGACTGTGCCTTCTCAGTGTTAGATTGAAATGTTTATTTATACTTTTGTTATTTTTCTTTCTTCAAATGAAATATTTATGAAAAATAATTGACATTAAGTGGTTATCTGCTACTCAGGTGCTAATCACTAGCACCTAACAATGGGAGGAACACAACTGGGGAAGGTTCAAACTAATAGTTAAAGAGAGAGAAATCTCTCCAACTCCTCAATGTACATTAGAATCCTGAAGGCCACACACCCTGGTTTTGGGAGATTGACCCAGAGAATATTTGCTACAGTATATTATAGAACATTTTTATGGAAATACCTATAAGAAGAGGAAAGGAGCTTCTCAATGTTCTGCAATAATGGTAATTTCTCACATATGGCATTAAACAAATATGCTACCTAGATAAGCCTGAGCCTAGACCCTTTTGGCTTTGAGCCAGAAATGTGAAAGTACCCCTCTTCTCTTACCTTTGCTTAGATACCAAACAGATTCTTTTCTTTTCTTCTTTTTCTTTTAAATACTTCTTGATACCTGAATGTAGAATTGTTTTGGTTATGAAAATCCCTTCCTGAATCCATACTTCCCTCTCATTCCTCTTTCTCTACTTTTTAAAAATTGATTTAAATGTATTTTTACACCAATTTCTCTCTGTCTCTCTGTCTCTGTCTCTGTCTCTGTCTCTCTCTGTCTCTCTTTCTCTCTCTCCCCTAAGATGGAAAGAAGGATTTAAAAAATGGAGGAAATTACCCCATAATTCTCAATTGGAAGCTTATGTATTTTTATATATTTGGACATTATTCTTATATATCAATATATGCTAAATCTTGTGTAGTTTGTATAGTGCTGACTATGACTCTTTGGTATTTGACCACTTTCATTTTGTCTCCTTGCTAGATCTGTGGGAGGAGAAATACAAAAGAAAAACAACTACTTGATCCCATGGGTCAATAGGGATATAATTGGAGTTATAAACCCTAAATGATCACCCTAGTCCAAATATCAATAATATGGAAATAGGTCTTGACCAATGACTCATGTAAAACCCAGTGGAATTGTGCATTGGCTATGGGATGGGGTTAGGGAGAAGGGAGGAAAAAAACATGATTTTTGTAATCCTGGAAAAATACTCTAAATTAATCAGTTAAAAAAATTTTTTAATGTAAAAAAAAAGAAATTTGAGATGTTGGTTAAGATACTCTCATGAACTTTCATTTGGGTATTTATTTCAGGAGGTGGCTGGGGCAGTATTTCTTTTTTCACTTTGCTCCCAGTTTTAATAGATCTGGGTAGTTTTCTGCTCTTATTTCTCAAAATATTATATTTAAGCTTTATTTTATTTGTCCTGGTTTTCAGGTTGACCAATGATTTTTAATCTCTCCTTGATTTGTTTTTAAAGATGTTATTTTCATATGAGTCTTTAATTTTTTAAAATCTTTTGATTTTGCCTTAATATTTCTTATTTTCTCCTGGAGTCATTCACTTCTTTTAAAATCATTTTAATTTTCAAAAAGTTCATTATTTGGGTAAAGTTTTGTACCTTTTGAACTTTTCTGTTAATTTTTCTTGTAAATCTTTCCAGCTGAGTCTAATTTATTTCCCAATTTTTACTGTAGTCAGTTCATTATTTTTATAACATTATTAAAAAAAAATCTCATTTCCTTTCATTCCTTCAGAGCAGGCTGCTTTTTGTGTGTGTGTGTTTTCCCTTATAGAGGTTATGAATTTATTTCCTTTTTGTGAATTTGTGTCTTTAGCATTTGTGGTACCATGAGAGCTTCTTATGAACTTTGCTACCTGAATTGACAGGGCCAAGTATTATATAGTTCTGAAAGAAAATTAGGGTTTTTTTTCTGGCCCTGATTTATTATTGTTTGAAGTACCAATAGTCTGCTGGTCTCAGCCTTCAGGTAGCTGGAAGAGCTGCAGGTTCAGAGACAGAGAACTACAGGTTTCCCATGTTCTGAGTTTGATGCCCTGGTTACTCAGCTATGAACATCAGCCTGGGACTCTGGGCTAAATCCACATTTCCACTCTCAGAGAACTGCCACACAGCAGATACTCACTTCTATTGCTGTTTTGGGTCCAGGACACCATGTCCAACCAGGTCTGAGTGATATCTGGGACCACTCCTTGGAACAAAGTTTCACACCTCCATAAGCCTTCTACTCAGACCAAGGATAGATCTTCAACTTGCCTTTGGGGTCAATGTTCTATACAACTGTCGGTTGGTTTCCTATTTCTGCTGTGTGAATAACAGCAATGAGCCAAGGTCCTTTTGGGTTTCTGTCCTCTTCTTTCCCTGGTACACAGTTTAAGATGTCAGTTATATCTCCTTTTTTTAGGAGGCTCTTCACAAGGTCTTCACTCTTGGACTCCCTCTGTAGTTCACACAGGCTTCTGGATGTCTTCCAATGTTGTTTAAGGCTAGAAAAATGATTCATTGCAGATTCTTTTTGGACTTCCCAATGAATACTTGGTTTGATGCCTTTGCTAATCTTTGCTGGAGTAGGTGTGGGAGAGAGATAGGTTGTATTGCTTTTGTCCACTCTACCATTTTTCTGTATCCCCTAACCACAAGTTGAATCCCCTTTCACACTATTTGCCTTCCGCATGTTGATAATTATGCTTAAATTAATTCCAGATTTTACATTTTTGTTAAGAGCCCATGAAAGATCTGTAAGTTAATGGTGTCAATAGAGAATCCTATTGTCTATCTAGTTCACCCATATTGGTATTGTAGATTAGAATACACAAGTACAGAGTACACCATTTTTAGACCTTGGGAAATTTCTCGACCATATGGGAAAAGTAAAGAGCCACTGAGATTCAAGAATATACTTCTGTTCAAAGGGAATTTGTATTCTGTAAAGGGCATAAAATCTTGAAAAGATTCATTTGCATCTAGTAAAGAAAGTGAAACTTTGAGGAGCTGATTTGCATAGGAGACCATTAACTTTCCACTAGGGCATACATAGATGGCTTCTGTCCCTTTTCCCTACCCACTGAAGGAGGTAGTTTTATTGTTTATTGAAAAACAACTCTAAGCATTATTTCAATGAACATATTCATTTTATATTTCAGAGTTAATGGTGTACATTTGTAAAAAAAAAAGACCAACATGAGCATATTTTCAGCTTATGAACAGAAGTAGGTAGTTTAATTCCATGGAAAATTTGATAAGACTCTCCAAATTAAACCTTACTACTTAATGACTCTTGCAAAGTTCCAGATGATCACCCAAGGGAGGATAGTGAAAAATGCATTTTAAAAAATGGTTCAACAGCAAGAAACCAAAAGGACCTACATTTTATAGTTAATAAAGAAGCTTCATATTTGTATATCATTAATTTTTTTTCTTTAAGAAAAGAACGGAAAAGGGAAAGATAAGTGGCTGAGTGGATACAGAGTCATATGTAGAGATGGGAGGTTCTGGGTTCAAATTTGACCTCAGCTACTTTCTAGTTATGTGATCCTGGGCAAGTCACTTAACTCCAGTTACCTAGCCCTCATTACTCTTCTGCCTTAGTATTAATTCTAAGACAGAATAAGATTTTTTTTTAAAGAAAAGAATAGAATATGTTAGACATGGCAAGCACAGAATAAGATAACAATAAATTTAAATTGATTATATTTCAACAGAAAAAAAGAAGTGGTTATCAGTGTTGGAGCCATTTCCAGATCAGCTGTCTTGTACAGCCCATTAAATTATTAGAGGAAAGTTAAAGTTCAATATGAAACTAAAAGAAAGAATAAAAATGAGAAGATTTTGCTTGCTAAAGCAAGTCCCACCTGACCAATTTAAATTAGCTGCATATGCTGAAAAAATGATGAGTAAAAAAAAAAAACCTCACTTCTTTCCTAAAGAATGTTAGCTGATTAAAATCAATCATGGTCCCTGATGATCTCTTTGAAAAAAAGCAGAAATAGTACTACAGAAGACAAAGATGAGTACAACAAATATATACTGAGGAGAGTTGTTTTGGAAGAGACATCCTTTTGAAGTTATTAAGGGAGCAATTCTTAAAATAATCTGAGTGTCACATGGAATGCTATTGTCTCTGAAAAATTAAACTTTCAGGCCACCCCCATATCAATGGAGAGGTATGTGGACAGTGTGACTTAATGACAGTAAGGAACTACACAGAGTAAACATAAAGGAAACCTAATATTTCTATTATCAGATGAATTCATGAAGGATAACCAACATCTTCAACAGGTATCCTATCAATGTCAAAAGATGTAGAGCAAAATTCCCAGCATGTTGAGGTAAGGATAAGACTTGTACATGATGCTATCTATCAGAAGAAGTGGATTGGTTCTGATCTGTATCAATGGAAGGACTATCCATATCCATGAAATCACAGATTCATGGAAAATATATTTTTTTATGTATACATACATATATATTTCCAAATACCACAAATGCTGTTAAAATCATGAGACTTTTCCAGGAAAATAAAGTTCTCACTAAAGGCATGACCTTGCTAAAAGAGCAAGGCTTGATTCTGAGGTACAAAGCATTTTTAATGGACTATTTTGTGATTCTTTTCTATAGATACTCCTATCAAGATGATCAGTGGAGATAGGAATCTTATCAGAACATCTGGACCATATGCTATAGGGTTGGTTCTTTTACATGTCAGTGCCAAATATTCAGGTTACCAATTGGTGAAGGGAGGAAGTCCAGATAACTTAGCATTTCTTCATTAGCCTATCTAGTCTGCATATCTGGTTGAATGTTGTCTGAAACTGGTTCAACTGGACTTTTAAGGACTGCCAGCTATTCTGGAAGAGAAGCTATGGGACTCTGCCTCTGGAATTATCAGGGATCTATCTGTCTGTCTATCTATCTATCTATCTATCTATCTATCTATCTATCTATCTATCTATCTATCTATCTCTATCATCTACCTATCTTTTTATCTATATTTCAGTGTATCTCCAAAGAAGATATAATGACTTTCCCTCTCTCCAGGGAATAAGTACTAGCTTTCCTCCAATAGAAAGCTAGCAATTTTATTGCCATGAGAAAGGTAGAGAATGTTGCCAGTCTTTTGATTCTTTTCTATCCACATGTTTCTGTAATTTTTCCAGACCCTGGAGAAGAATGAAAGCAGTTTGAGAAGTACCTTTACCTAACTTCTTCACTTATTTTGCTAAGTAGAGCCACTCAGAATTATTTTTCTGGGACCAGGAGTTGAAAAAAAAATGAAGAGGAATTTTCTGACCCTAACTCAGGAAAGAAGTATCTGTGAATGACAGAAAAAAGAGACAAAACATTAAAATAACAAACAAACATTCCAAAGGACAAACTGGGTATGACTGGATAGTTCATAATAAGTGAGCTAAAGATAGCTTCTGGAATAGAAGCTAAGAAATAGAAATATTCCTTTTGCTGTAGGAAAAAGCAACCAAAAATTCCATTCCATTTTATCCAATTCAACAAAATCTAAGTGCCTAATATACACCAGGTATTGTTCTAGGTGCAAGGGTTACAAAGAGAAAAGCCAAGCAGTTCCTACTTTCAAGGAGCTAACATTTGACTTATAGCATCTTTTATTTTTTTAACATTATTTTATTTGGTCATTTCCAAACATTATTCATTGGAGACAAAGATCATTTTCTTTTCCTTCCCACTCCCCACCCCACCTCTCCCATAACCGATGCGTGATTCCACTGGGTATCACATGTGTTCTTGATTCGAACCACTTTCCATGTTGTTGGTATTTGCATTAGAATGTTCATTTAGAGTCTCTCCTCGGTCATATCCCCTCAGCCCCTGTATTTAAGCAGTTGTTTTTCCTCTGTGTTTTTACTACCACAGTTTGTCCTCTGCTTGTGGATAATGTTTTTTCTCCTAGATCCCTGCAGATTGTTCAGGATCACTGCATTGACACTAATGGAGAAGTCCATTACAGGACTTCCGGTTAAGATGGCAGCTTAGAGAAAGCTAAAGCTCAGATCTCCGGAAAACCCTTCCCGACCAATCTCAAAATATAAGCTCCTAAGGCGCCGAAATTCAAAACGATCAACAGCACAGACCCTGGGAACCCTCCTCCTGGACCTGGACCCGGTTCAAAAGGTACGGCTCCCCTCAAAAGCCAGAACCCGAGATCACTCGGACCTCAGGGGTAGGAGCACAGAGTCCAAGGCTCCCGGAAGCCGCAGTCCGGCCGGGCTCAGAGAGCAGAACCCTCAGGGCCTTCTACCTGAGTCCCAGTGAAAGTTACTGCCTGGGGCTTCCGCTGCAGAGAGCTGGTCTAAACAACAGCAACCCTCAGGGCGGGCAAGACAGCCTCATGGGCTGGATCCTGCTATCCAAGTCTCAGTGAAAGTCCTTGCCCTCGGAGCTTGGGAAAGCTGCAGCCCACCCCCCCCCACCCCCCACCCCCCCCGCAGGCCGACGAAACAGCCTCATGGCCAGCGATTCTGAAGGCAACTTCCGGAAAGCGAGCCAGGGGGAGAGTGTGGCCTCGTGGTCCAACCCTTCCATTCCAGTTCCAGTGAGGCATATTCAGTTTAACCCAGGGAAAGCTCATAGAACCATCTGCCCAGGACTAAAGCCTCTGATCACCAGACAGAGATAAGAAAAGCTAATCCTCCACATTCAGAGATGACAAACTCCACAGAAGCACAGAAGCCCCAAAATACCAAGAAAAATAAGAAGAAAGGGGCGACTTTGGACACATTCTATGGAGCCAAAATACAAAATACAGAGCAGATAGAAGAAGATATACAAGAAAATTCTCCAAAATCTTCCAAAGGAAATAGAAACTCTCCACAAACCCATGAAGAATTTGAATCAGAAATGACCAAAAAAATGGAAGCCCTCTGGGAGGAAAAGTGGGAAATAATGCAAAAGAAATTCATGCATCTACAAAACCAATTTGACCAAACTATAAAAGAAAACCAGGCTTTAAAGCAAGAACTAATAAAGCAAAGCCAAAACACCAAGAAATTAGAAGAGAACATAAAATATCTCACCGACAAGGTGATAGATCTGGAAAATAGAGGGAGAAGAGAAAATTTAAGAATAATTGGACTCCCAGAAAAGCCAGAAATAAACACCAAACTGGACATGGTGATACAAGATATAATCAAAGAAAATTCCCCAGAGATTCTAGAACAAGGGGGCAATACAGCCACTGACAGAGCTCACAGAACACCTTCTACACTAAACCCCCAAAAGACAACTCCCAGGAATGTAATTGCCAAATTCCAAAGCTATCAAACAAAAGAAAAAATCTTACAGGAAGCCAGAAAAAGACAATTTAGATATAAAGGAATACCAATCAGGGTCACACAAGACCTTGCAAGTTCTACTCTGAATGATCGTAAGGCATGGAACATGATCTTCAGAAAGGCAAGAGAGCTGGGTCTCCAACCAAGAATCAGCTACCCAGCAAAACTGACTATATACTTCCAAGGGAAAGTATGGGCATTCAACAAAATAGAAGACTTCCAACTTTTTGCAAAGAAAAGACCAGAGCTCTGTGGAAAGTTTGATACCGAAAATCAAAGAGCAAGGAATACCTGAAAAGGTAAATATTAAGGAAAGGGGAAAAATGTTATCTTCTTCTTTTACTCAAACTCTCTTCTATAAGGACTACATTTATATCAATCTATGTATACTAACATATGGGGAAAATGTAATGTATAAATAGGGGGTAAAGAAAGACCAAATAGAATAATGGTTCTCACACAAAGATTCACATGGGAAGGGGAGGGGAAGAAAACTCCTATAAGAAGGAGAGGAAGAGAGGGGGGGTGGGGTTTACTTAAACCTCAATCTCAGGGAAATCAACTCTGAGAGGGAAAAACATCCAGATCCATTGGGATCTTGAATTCTATCTTACCCAACAAGGGTAAGGAGAAGGGAAAACCAAGGAGGGGAAGGGGAGAGGGAGAACAAAAAGGGAGGGAAAGAGAGGGGGGAGGGAGAGGGAAGAAAAAGGGAGGGACTAAAAAGGGAAACATCAAAGGAGGGGACAAGGGGACTGATTCAAAGTAAATCTCTGGACTAAAAGGTAGAGCCGAAGAAGAAAAGGTTAGAATTAGGGAAGGCAATCAAAATGCCAGGGAGTCCACAAATGACAATCATAACTTTGAACGTGAATGGGATGAACTCACCCATAAAACGTAGACGAATAGCAGAATGGATCAGAATCCAAAACCCTACCATATGTTGTCTTCAAGAAACACACATGAGGCGGGCTGACACCCACAAGGTCAGAATTAAAGGATGGAGTAAGACCTTCTGGGCCTCAACTGATAGAAAGAAGGCAGGAGTGGTAATCATGATATCTGATAAAGCCAATGCAAAAATAGACCTGATCAAAAGGGATAGGGAAGGTAATTATATTTTGTTAAAAGGGACTCTAGACAACGAGGAAATATCATTAATCAACATGTATGCACCAAATAATATAGCACCCAAATTTCTAATGGAGAAACTAGGCGAATTGAAGGAAGAAATAGACAATAAAACCATACTAGTGGGAGACTTAAACCAACCATTATCAAATTTAGATAAATCAAATAAAAAAATAAATAAGAAAGAGGTAAAAGAAGTGAATGAAATCTTAGAAAAAATAGAATTAATAGACATATGGAGAAAAATAAATAGGGATAAAAAGGAATACACCTTCTTCTCAGCACCACATGGCACATTCACAAAAATTGACCATACATTAGGTCACAGAAACATAGCACACAAATGCAAAAAAGCAGAAATAATGAATGCAGCCTTCTCAGATCACAAGGCAATAAAAATAATGATTAGTAATGGTACATGGAAAACCAAATCTAAAACCAATTGGAAATTAAACAATATGATACTCCAAAACCATTTAGTTAAAGAAGAAATCATAGAAACAATTAATAATTTCATCAAGGAAAATGACAATGGCGAAACATCCTTTCAAACCTTTTGGGATGCAGCCAAAGCGGTAATCAGAGGCAAATTCATATCCCTGAAAGCTTATATTAACAAACAAGGGAGAGCAGAGATCAATCAATTGGAAATGCAATTGAAAAAACTCGAAAGCGATCAAATTAAAAACCCCCAGCAGAAAACCAAATTAGAAATCCTAAAAATTAAGGGAGAAATTAATAAAATCGAAAGTGATAGAACTATTGATTTAATAAATAAGACAAGAAGCTGGTACTTTGAAAAAACAAACAAAATAGACAAAGTACTGGTCAATCTAATTAAAAAAAGGAAGGAAGAAAAGCAAATTCACAGCATTAAAGATGAAAAGGGGGACAGCACCTCCAATGAGGAGGAAATTAAGGCAATCATTAGAAATTACTTTGCCCAATTATATGGCAACAAATACACCAATTTAGGAGAAATGGATGAATATATACAAAAATACAAACTGCCTAGACTAACAGAAGAGGAAATAGAATTCTTAAATAATCCCATATCAGAAATTGAAATCCATCAAGCCATCAAAGAACTTCCTAAGAAAAAATCCCCAGGGCCTGATGGATTCACCTGTGAATTCTATCAAACATTCAGAGAACAGTTGACCCCAATACTATACAAACTATTTGACATAATAAGCAAAGAGGGAGTTCTACCAAACTCCTTTTACGACACAAACATGGTACTGATTCCAAAACCAGGCAGGTCAAAAACAGAGAAAGAAAACTATAGACCAATCTCCCTAATGAATATAGATGCAAAAATTTTAAATAGGATACTAGCAAAAAGACTCCAGCAAGTGATCAGAAGGATCATTCACCATGATCAAGTAGGATTCATACCAGGGATGCAGGGCTGGTTCAACATTAGGAAAACCATCCACATAATTGACCACATCAACAAGCAAACTAGCAAGAACCACATGATTATCTCAATAGATGCAGAAAAAGCCTTTGATAAAATACAACACCCATTCCTATTAAAAACACTAGAAAGCATAGGAATAGAAGGGTCATTCCTAAAAATAATAAACAGTATATATCTAAAACCAACAGCTAATATCATCTGCAATGGGGATAAACTAGATGCATTCCCAATAAGATCAGGAGTGAAACAAGGATGCCCATTATCACCTCTACTATTTGACATTGTACTAGAAACACTAGCAGTAGCAATTAGAGAAGATAAAGAAATTGAAGGCATCAGAATAGGCAAGGAGGAGACCAAGTTATCACTCTTTGCGGATGACATGATGGTCTACTTAAAGAATCCTAGAGATTCAACCAAAAAGCTAATTGAAATAATCAACAACTTTAGCAAAGTTGCAGGATACAAAATAAACCCACATAAATCATCAGCTTTTCTATATATCTCCAACACAGCTCAGCAGCAAGAACTAGAAAGAGAAATCCCATTCAAAATCACCTTAGACAAAATAAAATACCTAGGAATCTATCTCCCAAGACAAACACAGGAACTATATGAACACAACTACAAAACACTCGCCACACAACTAAAACTAGACCTGAACAAATGGAAAAACATTAACTGTTCATGGATAGGACGAGCCAATATAATAAAAATGACCATCCTACCCAAACTTATTTATCTATTTAGTGCCATACCCATTGAACTACCAAAATACTTCTTCACTGATTTAGAAAAAACCATAACAAAGTTCATTTGGAAGAACAAAAGATCAAGGATATCCAGGGAAATAATGAAAAAAAACACATACGATGGGGGCCTTGCAGTCCCTGACCTAAAACTATATTACAAAGCAGCAGTCATCAAAACAATTTGGTACTGGCTAAGAAACAGAAAGGAAGATCAGTGGAATAGACTGGGGGAAAGCGACCTCAGCAAGACAGTATACGATAAACCCAAAGATCCCAGCTTTTGGGACAAAAATCCACTATTCGATAAAAACTGCTGGGAAAATTGGAAGACAGTGTGGGAGAGACTAGGAATAGATCAACACCTCACACCCTACACCAAGATAAATTCAAAATGGGTGAGTGACTTAAACATAAAGAAGGAAACCATAAGTAAATTGGGTAAACACAGAATAGTATACATGTCAGACCTTTGGGAGGGGAAAGGCTTTAAAACCAAGCAAGATATAGAAAGAATCACAAAATGTAAAATAAATAATTTTGACTACATCAAACTAAAAAGCTTTTGTACAAACAAAACCAATATAACTAAAATCAGAAGGGAAACAACAAATTGGGAAAAAATCTTCATAGAAACCTCTGACAAAGGTTTAATTACTCATATTTATAATGAGCTAAATCAATTGTACAAAAAATCAAGCCATTGATAAATTGATAAATGGGCAAGGGACATGGATAGGCAGTTCTCAGATAAAGAAATCAAAACTATTAACAAGCACATGAAGAAGTGCTCTACATCTCTTATAATCAGAGAGATGCAAATCAAAACAACTCTGAGGTATCACCTCACACCTAGCAGATTGGCTAACATTACAGCAAAGGAAAGTAATGAATGCTGGAGGGGATGTGGCAAAGTAGGGACATTAATTCATTGCTGGTGGAGTTGTGAATTGATCCAACCATTCTGGAGGGCAATTTGGAACTATGCCCAAAGGGCGACAAAAGAATATCTACCCTTTGACCCAGCCATAGCACTGCTGGGTCTGTACCCCAAAGAGATAATGGACAAAAAGACTTGTACAAAAATATTCATAGCTGCGCTCTTTGTGGTGGCCCAAAACTGGAAAACGAGGGGATGCCCATCAATTGGGGAATGGCTGAACAAACTGTGGTATATGTTGGTGATGGAGTACTATTGTGCTAAAAGGAATAATAAAGTGGAGAAGTTCCATGGAGACTGGAACAACCTCCAGGAAGTGATGCAGAGCGAGAGGAGCAGAACCAGGAGAACATTGTACACAGAGACTAATACACTGTGGTATAATCGAACGTAATGGACTTCTCCATTAGTGGCGGTGTAATGTCCCTGAACAACTTGCAGGGATCCAGGAGAAAAAAACACTATTCATAAGCAAAGGATAAACTATGGGAGTGGAAACACCGAGGAAAAGCAACTGCCTGAATACAGAGGTTGAGGGGACATGACAGAGGACAGACTCTAAATGAACACTCTAATGCAAATACTATCAACAAAGCAATGGGTTCAAATCAAGAAAACATCTAATGCCCAGTGGACTTACGTGTCGGCTATGGGGGGTGGGGGGGAGGAAAAGAAAATGATCTTTAACGAATAATGCTTGGAAATGATCAAATAAAATATATATTAAAAAAAAAAGAAGTCCATTACATTCGATTGTACCACAGTGTATCAGTCTCTGTGTACAATGTTTTCCTGGTTCTGCTCCTTTCGCTCTGCATCACTTCCTGGAGGTTGTTCCAGTCTCCATGGAATTCCTCCACTTTATTATTCCTTTGAGCTCAATAGTATTCCATCACCAACATATATCATAATTTGTTCAGCCATTCCCCAATTGAAGGGCATCCCCTCATTTTCCAATTTTTGGCCACCAGAAAAGAATGCAGCTATGAATATTCTTGTACAAGTCTTTTTCCTTATAATCTCTTTGGGGTACAAACCCAGCAGTGCTATGGCTGGATCAAAGGGCAGACAGTCTTTTATCGCCCTTTGGGCATAGTTCCAAATTGCCCTCCAGAATGGTTGGATCAATTCACAATCCCACCAGCAATGAATTAATGTCCCAAATTTGCCACATCCCTTCCAGCATTCATTACTTTCCTTTGCTGTCATGTTGGCTTCTAAGCCGCCATCTTGACTGGAAGTCCAGCATCTTTTATTTCCCCAAGGATAATCACCAATTCTCCTCACAAGGTTCAAAACATAAATAACTTTAGCTATAAATCAATGGAAAGAGAGAACACTTGTGTAAGAGTCTCAAAAGAAGTAATGATATTCGCCACTGAGTAACTCTTCCTCTGGAGAACATAGTCCTTGTGACTTATAGTACTGCCCTGGGTGGAATTCTAACAAGGAACATTCAGGGGTTGGGTTTCCATAGTTTCATTTCCTTTCTGTGTGCAATATATTACTTGCTTCCTTCAATTCTTTTGGGTCTCTCACTAATGTCAGCAGTCTTCATTTGCTTCTCCTTATTGTTGCTCCTTGTCACTGTCTTCCACAACCTCTCTTTTCTAATGATCTCTTTGTATCCTAGCATTGTTTCCAGCCCCTTTTGCTTGACTCCATAGTTCTGTTATGAGCTTCAAATTCCAAAAGATGGTGCTAATTCCTTTTCCCAAGAGAATAGCCCTTCCAATAACTGGCATAATAAAGAAAGAATGTTCTGAGTGCATTTGCTTATTTTTTGAGTGTATTTAAAGCTCAAAAACACATGACAAGTATCTGTAAACTCTTTTGCCCATATTCCTTACAGCCCTAGTTCTCACATATAAGGGCTGTCTTCCAACCAAAGGAACATTATTCTCTTGAATTTCATAATTAATACTCTGTCTCCAGCCCTATGTAGGTTCATACAAACTCATTATTGTTCACCTCTTTTCTCCCCTAGCACTGCATCTTCTCATATGGGTTCTAGCTGGGCCCAAAGCTTCAGGGGGTGCACCTCACTTTCTCCTTAATTGTCTTTCTCAGCAATTAAGCAGGACTATTTAAATTAGTAGGAACTATTTCTGGATCTTTAAAAAAATAACCGTATTTAAAACTTTTCAAGTACAATGAAATGAAGGAATCTTTTATCCATGGCTGGGGATAAGGTTCACTTGAAAATTTATGGAGCTTTAGTTTTGTAAAAGCATGTGGAGAGCAAGAGGCTATTGAGATGACCAATGAGACAAGAATCATTCATGATAAAGATAAGAAATAACCCCTGAAAAGTCACAGATTCATAGCAATCGTCATGCTTTATCTGGCTGGACCCTTCTGCAGAGATATAGTTGGGCTGTCCCAGAGGAAGAAACATACTCCAAATATTAGAATTAGAGTACTGGAGGGATGAGTTGGATGCGAGGATGTCTTCTTACTCTCACAGTTACGATATATATATTTACCTCTCTCTATAAGAGAAATTCCAGTCAAAGTTTGGCTTTTAAGTAGTATCTTCAGAAGCAGAGTCAAGATGGTTGTGTAGAAGCAACAAAAGTTCAGACCTCTTTAAACCATTTCTCACCAATTAAAAACCAAATGCTCCTAGGGGACTGAAAACCAAATCTAACAACAGGACAGAGCTAAGGAACCCTTCTGCTGAATTTGAGAACACTCAGACTTAAGGGGAAGGAAGAAGGAAGGTACAAGGACCCCTCCCCCACCTACAGTACTGAGCCTCCAGCAGTGAATGGAATCTCTGGGCAGGCAAAGGAACTAGTCTAGAGGGAGTACCTTGCAGCAAAAGCTATGCCAGGCTCAGTGCTTTGAACAGGTGACAGGGAGGCAGCTGGAGGAGAATCTCAAAGTAAGAAGCCCAATCACACCCCTTCCCAAGGCTTTGTCCTCAGGAAGCTCAAGCTCCAATACCCCTCCCCACCATAGACTTCTCTGAGAGCCTTGCTAAGCTCCAAGGGTGAAGGCTGACAGAAAAGCCCAAACCCACAGATCCAACATATAATGAGAGGAACAACAGTGCAGGCAACTACAGGGGGAAAAGAAGGAGCAAATATGAGCAAACAACAGAAAAAAAAGAAATTGCAATTGATACCTTCTATCCAGGCAATGAACAAAGAGCAAATGAATGAAACAAAGGAGGATCAAGGAACACCAAGCAAAAACACAGAAACTCCAGCGAATTGGACACAGGATTTTGAAGAACTCAAAATACAAAAAAAAAATTAAGGGAGGCTGAAGACAACTGGGAAAAGAACTTAAAAAGCAAAATAAGTCATCTAGAAACAGAAAATAGTGTCTTGAAAGCCAAAATTAATCAGCTTGGAAATGAGGCAAAGGAGATGAAAGATGAGGCAAAGAAGATGAAAGATACTCTCCAAAGAAAATCAAACCAGAAGATGGATGACCAAAAAGCCAGGGAAGAAATTCAGTCTTTGAAAATCAGAATACAACAATAAGAAGCAAGCTACTTCAGAAGGCACCAGGGAACAAAATAAGATAAATTTATATGTCACAAAGAAGCACATGGTGGGAGGAGAGGAACACCAATACATTGGAAGGGTAAAGAGGTTGGAGGTAGGGAATACTTAAATTTTACATGCATTGAAATTGACTCATAGAGGGAAGAATGATTAAATTCATTGTGGCAGAAAATCGATTTGCACCCTATAGAGAAGTAGAAGGGTAACAAAAGGACTGGTGGGGAGGGAAGCAATACAAGGGAGGGAGAAGGTGGGGGGTAGTTTAAAAAGAATGTAAAGAAAATAAGAGGGGAATAAGAAGCAGGGGTTGAAAGTAAAGTAAAGTTAGGGTGGGAATTAAGGGGACCAATTTAAAACACAGCACTGGTGTAGAAGGAAATCGTAAAAGAAGAAAGGGCAGGACTAGGAGTGGAAATCAAAATGCTGGGAAATACACAGCTGGTAATCATAACTCTGAATGTGAATGGAATGAACTCACCCATAAAACACAAGCAAATAGCACAGTGGATTAGAAACCAAAACCCTACCATATGCTGCCTATGAGAAAACATACGAGAAGGCAGACACACATAGGGTAAAAGTAAGAGGATGGAGTGAAATCTATTGGACATCAAGTGATAAAAAGAAGGCAAGAGTCACAATCATGATATCTGAAAAAGCCAAAGTAATAATAGAACTGGGCAAAAGAGATAGGGAAGGTAATTACATCCTGATAAAAGGCAGTATAGACAATGAGGAAATATCAGTACACAACATGTATGCACCAAATGGCATAACATTCAAATTTCTAAAGGAGAAACTAGTGGAGCTCAAGGATAAAATAGATAGAAAAACAATACTAGTGGGAGACCTGAACCTTCCTCTATCAGAACTAGATAAATCAAACCAAAAAATAAATAAGAAAGAGGTAAGAGAAGTGAATGAAATCTTAGCAAAATTAGTAGATATGTGGAGAAAAATAGAGACAAAAAAGGAATACACCTTCTTTTCAGCAACACATGGTACATTCACAAAGTTTGACCATGTACTATGGCATAAAAACATTGAGAACAAGTGCAAAAGAGCAAATATAATAAATGCAACCTTCTCAGAACATAATGCAATTAAAATAATAATTAGTAAGGTTACATGGAGAGGCAAATAAAAATTAATTGGAATTTAAATAATATGAGTCTCAAAAGCCAGTTAAAGAACAAATGATAGAAACAATTAATAATTTCATTGAAGAAAATGACAATCATGAGACATCCTTTTAAAATCTATGAGATGCAGTGAAAGCAGTACTCAGGGGGAAATTTATACCCTTGAATTCATATATTAACAAATTAAGAAGGGCAGAGGTCAATGAATTGGGCATGCAAATTAAAAAAAAAACTAGGAAGTGAACAAATTAAAAACTCTTGGATAAGAACTAAATTAGAGATCCTAAAAAATCAAAGTAGAAATTAATAAAATTGTAAGTCAAAGAACAATTGATTTAATAAATAAGACTAGAAGCTGATAATTTAAAAAAACAAATAAAATAGAAAAAGTAGTGGTTAACCTAATTTAAAAAGGAAAGAAGAAAACCAAATTAACAGTATCAGAAATGAAAAGGGAGACCTCACCTCTAATGAAGAGGAAATTAAGGCAATCATTAAAAACTATTTTGCCCAATTAAATGGCAATGAATATGACAATCTGGGTCATATGGATGAATATTTACAAAAATAGAAATTGTCTAGATTAGCAGAAAAATAAATAAAATACTTAACTAACCCAATATCAGGAAAAGAAACAGAACAAGCCATCAAAGAACTCCCTAAGAAAAAATCCCCAGGGCCTGATGGATTCACAAATGAATTCTATCAGACATTCAAAGAACAACTAATCCCAATATTGTACAAACTATTTGATATAATAAGCAAAGAAGGAGTTCTACAAAATTCATTTTACAACCCAAATATGGTACTGATTCCAAAGCCAGGCAGTTCAAAATCAGAGAAAGAAAACTACAGACCAATCTCCCTAATGAACTTAGATGCAAAAATCTTAAGTAGAATACTAGCAAAAAGACTCCAGCGAATGATCACCAGGGTTATTCATTATGACCAGGTAGGATTTATACCAGGAATGCAAGGATAGTTCAATATTAGGAAAGCCATCCACATAATTGACCATATTAACAAGCAAACTGACAAAAATCACATGATTATTTTAATAGATGCAGAAAAAGCCTTTGACTAAATACAACACTCATTCCTATTGAAAACACTACAAAGCATAGGGATAGAAGGGCCTTTTCTAACAATAATGAAAAGTATATATCTGAAACCATCAGCAAACATCATCTGCAAAGGAGATGAACTAGCAGCCTTCCGAATAAGATCAGGAGTGAAACAAGGATGCCCATTAATACCTCTAATGTTTAACATTGTACTAGAAACACTAGCAGTAGCAATTAGAGAAGAAAAAGAAATTGAAGGTATTAAAATAGGCAAGGAGGAGACCAAGTTGTCACTTTTTGCAGATGATATGATGATCTACTTAATGAATCCTAGAGAATCAACTAAAAAGCTGGTAGAAACAATCAACAAATTTAGCAAAGTTGCAGGATACAAAATAAACCCACACAAGTCATCAGCATTTCTATGTATTTCCAACACATCTCAGCAACAAGAATTAGAAAGAAAAATTCCATTTCAAATCACCCTAGACAATATGAAATACTTGGGAATCTATCTGCTGAGACAAACACAGGAACTATAGAACACAACTACAAAACACTCTCCACACAATTTAAACTAGTTCTAAACAATTGGAAAAAACATTGATTGCTCATGGGTAGGACAATCTAATATAATAAAAATGACAATGCTACCCAAATTAATTTACTTATGTAGTGCCATACCCATTGAACTACCAAAAAACATTTTTATTGAATTAGAAAAAAACATAAAGTTCATTTGGAAAAAACAAAAAATCAAGAATATCCAGTGAAATCTTGAAAAAAAAATGTGAAGAAAGGTGGCTTTGCAGTCCCAGATCTCAAACTATACTATAAAGCAGTGGTCATCAAAACAATTTGGTACTGCTAAGAGACAGAAAGGAGGATCAGTGGAATAGAGGATAAGTGACCTCAGCAAGACTGTCTATGATATGCCCAAAGATCCCAGCCTTTGGGACCAAAATCCACTATTTGATAAAAACTGCTGGGACAATTGGAAGACAATATGGTAGAGATTAGGCTTGGATCAACATCTCACATTCTACACCAAGATAAACTCAGAATAGGTGAATGACTTGAATATAAAGAAGGAAACTATATATAAGTAAACTAGGTGAATTTCAAATACTATATATGTCAGATCTTTGGGAAAGGAAAGATTTTAAGACCAAGCAAGAGTTAGAAGAAAATCACAAAATATAAAAAAAATAATTTTGATTATATTAAATTAAAAAGTTTTTGTACCAACAAAACCAATGCAACCAAAATTAGAAGGGAAGCAACAAATTGGGAAATAATTTTCATAACCAAAACCTCTGACAAAGGTATAATTACTCAAATTTATAAAGAGCAAAATCAATTGTACAAAAAATCAAGCCATTATTCAATGGATAAATGGGCAAGGGACATGAATAGACAATTTTCAGATAAAGAAATACAAACTATTAATAAGCACATGAAAAAGTGTTCTAAATCTCTTATAATAAGAGAGATGCAAATTAAAACAACTCTGAGGTATCACCTTACATCCAGTAGATTGGCTAACATAACAGAAACTGAAATTAATGAATGTTGGAGGGGATGTGGCAAAGTCGGGACATTAATGCATTGCTGGTAGAGTTGTGAATTGATCCAACCATTCTGGAAGGCAATTTAGAACTATACCCAAAGGGTACTAAAAGACTGTCTGCCCTTTGATCCAACCATAGCACTACTGGGTTTGTACCCCAAAGAGATAATAAGGAAAAAGACATGTACAAGAATATTCATAGCTACACTCTTTGTGGTGGCAAAAAATTGGAAAATGAGGGGATGCCCTTCAATTGGGGAATGGCTGAACAAATTGTGGTATCTGTTGGTGATGGAATACTATTGTGCTCAAAGGAATAAGAAACTGGAGGAATTCCATGTGAACTGGAATGACCTCCAGAAATTGATGCAGAGTGAGAGGAGCAGAACCAGGAGAACATTGTATACAGAGACTGATACACTGTGGTACAATTGAATGTAATGGACTTCTCCATTAGTGGCAATGCAGTGATCCTGAACAACTAGGAGGGAACTATGAGAAAGAACACTATCCACATTCAGAGGAAAAACCTTGGGAGTAGAAACACTGAAGAAAAACAATTGCATGGGTCGTGGGGGATATGATTGGGGATGTAGACCCTAAGAGATCATCCTAGTGCAAATATCAACAACATGAAAAGAGGTTCTGATCAAGGATACATGAAAAACCCAGTGGAATTGCTCCTCGACTACAGGAAGGGTAGGGTAGGGACGGGAGGGAAAGAATATGATTCCTGTAACCAAAGAATAATGAATTGACTAAATAAATCTTTCAAAAAAAATAAGTAGTGTCATCTCAGGCAAAATGTCACTTTGATTTCTGAGATTTCAATGAATCCATAAAATGAGGATAGACTACATGAATTATGAGTTTCCTTTAAGCATTCATATTACCCCAAACTGATATTTGATGTTATCTCTGACCTATTTGCCACATGTCGCTGACCTCTGGTTCATCTTATTTATCTCCTTTTAGTGGGTACACTGTGTGCACAGCACTATTTTAGGATGAAGCTTTGCATAGCCAAACAGTGACTCATTGGCAGGGGAGAACGGCAGCAGAGTTGGATTTACACACATATTTACAGTTAGCTTTGTGAAATCCATCTCCATCTCCTGGGGCTTTCTAGTACATTGGTAACAAAGATCCTATAAAGTAGGTTCACTGCAACCTTTTGTTAACTTCTCAACAATAGCTCCCCAGGTAGCGAAAAAGAAGCCTGCTTTGGCCATCTGTAACATTCTTGGTTGGGTACTATGCCAAGTTATAGACCTGGGTTGGGAATGACATGTGCCCGGCTGCTGGCAGTAGAGGAGATGGGAGCTCAGTTTTCAGACAGCATCCCTTTTCCCCAGCTTGCTATTCCTGCCCAAGTGTCAGAGAGGGTAGGGAGAAGGGACCTGGACTTCCAAAGATACCAGCATAGGTAGTAATTAGGAGCTTGCCTGGAATGTCAGTCTCACCATTATTTGCTCTTGAGACTGGTGTTTACTAAAGACAGGTGTGATTGACATCTACCGCACCAGAATGTGGATTAGATGCAATTATAGAATGTTAGAGCAGAAAGAACATTAGAGATCAACTAATCTTTTTTTTTTTTTAAACTCTTACTTTGTCTTAGAATCAATACTATGCATTGGTCCTAAGGCAGGAAAAAGGTGAAGGCTAGGCAATGGGAGTTAAATGACGTACCCAGGTCTACACAGCTAGGAAATGTCTGAGGCCACATTTGAACCCAAGATGTTCTGCTTCTAAGACTGGCTTTCTATTCACAAAAAATCTAGCTGCCCCCTAGATGAACTAATCTAATCACTAGGAAACCAGGTGGTGCAATGGATAGAGCACAGGACCTAGAATCAGGAAGACCCAAGTTCAAATCTGGTCTCAGCCATTTCCTAGCTGTGTAACTCTGAGCAAGCTACTTAAACTTGTTCATCTCAGTTTCCTCATCTTTAAAAGGAGTTGGAGAAGGAAATGGCAAATAGCTCCAGTATCTTTGCCAAGAAAACCCCCAAAGAGGTCAAGAAGTGTCAGACATGACTGAAAATGACTAAACAATAACAATCCAATAACATAATTTTATAGACAAACTGAGTCTCAGAAAGTTTGAGGACATACAGGAAGGTGGCAAAGTTAGGGGATGCAGTGGATAGAGCATTTGGAGTCAGAAAGTTCTGAGTACTGTGTAATCCAGGCAAGTCACTTAACCACTGTTTACCTCAGTTTCCTTATTTGTAAAATGAGGATAGTAACAGAACTACCTCCCATGGTGGTTGTGAGGATCAAATGAGATAATATTTGTGAAATGCTACATTAAAACAATCATCTTCAACAACCAGCTAATTGCAGATTATATGGTGGCATTGGTAGGAATAGAAGCTCAGTCTTCTGAAATGCAATTCAGTGCTTCTTCATTTTCTGCCTTGTGATAGGAGGTTAGGCACGTCAGCTCTCTTCCCTGGCAGTTAGGATTAAGATCTCTTGAAATTATGTTCCTTTTAATTGCTATTAATTCACATATACCAAGCAGTAATGATGCAACAGATTATACAAGGACTCCGAAGAGTGGATTTTGGATACGTGCTAGGGGCTGCTGAGTTTTGTCAGTGCAAGGCTACAGGTGTTTCTCTGAAGAAGCAAGGAAAAGAAAAATCCCCAAACAACAGAGATTTGATGTACCAGAAGTTTGGGAGTCTGATTAATATAATTATCATAATGGTTATACTTTGGGGCTATAGTATGGCTTTTATGTATTTTCAGAGTGTGATACTTTCATATATATGCCAGTCAGAATGGGCAACTTAGAAAATGAGGTCCCTCTCTGCTTTTATAATGCACTTGAGGTAGATAGTGTGGTGTGGTGGGGAAGCAACTGAGTTTTAGTCCTAGTTTTTCCACTAAGTAGCTCTGTGATTTGGGGGTGTTCACTTTAATTCTCTGGAACTCGTTTTTTCTTATCTGTGAAATGAGAGAGTAAGAAAAAGCCAACAAGGGTAGCAGGAGATTTTGGGATACATAGCACCATTTCCTTCTATCCCCACCAAAAATAAAAGTTTGGAAGTTCTATATGTCAAGATACTCTTAGACTAGTCCCAGAAAGCATAGTGCTGGGGGTAGGGAGGCAGGAGAAAGGGGAAGGCTAAGGGGAAGGGAGAAAGAGAGGCTTCCCTCTGGATGACACTAAGATTAAGGAAGATGGGAAAAAGTTTCTTTGAGAAGATGTGTTTGAGCTGAGTCCTGAAGGAAGCCAGAGAAGCCAGGCAGTAAAGACCAAAGGGAGAGAGAATTTTGAGAATGGGACCAGCCAATGCTTGGAGTTAGAAGATAAAGTGTTGATGCAGCAATCCATTTTAGTCAATTGAGAGTCAGGAGTAGAGATAAATAGGTCCTGGGTTTAAATCTGGTCTCAGGCACTTCTTAGCTGTGTGACTCTGGGCAAGTCACTTAACCTCCATTACCTTGCCATTCTGTCTTAGAGTTGTTACTAGAACAGAAAGCAAGGTTTTTCTTTTTTGTTTGTTTGTTTTAAAGATGAAGTTTCAGTATGTCATCCATTTTGTAAACATTTATTAACTGCGTATTATGTTTTAGGCACTGTGCTAAGTGGAAGGTCTTCCTTGAGAAACAGCAAGGAACCCAATGATACTTGATTAAAGAATTTATGTAGGACAATAAAATGTAAGAAGATAGGAAAAGTAGGACAGGGTTGGATAATGATGAAGGGCATTAAAAGCCAGAGAGTTTTATATTTGATCCTGGAGGTAATAGGAAGCCACCAGAGTTTATTAATTGGGGGGATAAGGGACCCGTATATTTTATGTCTTTATTTTATATCTATATATTTATATATATTGTATATATATTATTTAAATATATTTATGTTTTTAATAATAAAAAGATTAATTTGACAATTGAGTGGAGGGTGAACTGGAGGGAACAGAGATTTTAGTCAGGGACCTATTACAATAGTCTAGGTAAGTGGTAATGAGGACCTACATCAAGGTGGTATCAGAGAAGTGTCAGAGAAGAAGGTATATCTAAAATATATATTATGAAAGTAGAAATGGCAATGCTCGACAACTGATTGAATATGGAAGGATCAGAGACAGTGAGGAATTGGGGATGACACCTAGATTGTGAGCCTGATTGGGAAGATAATTATAACCTCGACTGTAACAGGACACTTAGGAAGAGAGGAGGGATGGTGTTTGAATGGATGGATGGAGGATAATGTGTTCAGTTTTGTATATCTTGAATTTAAGCTGTTTACAGGACATTCAATTCAATACATTCAGTAACTAACTGGAAATGTAAAGCTGTCAGTTGGGAGAGAGGTGAGGACTGGACAAATATCTGAGAGTCATTTGTATAGAGATGATATTGAAACTATAGGATTTTACAAAAAAATGAAATTGTATAGAGGGGGAAGACAAGAGGACCCAGGGTAGAGTCTTCCTGGATCCCCAGGATTATTGGATATGATCTTGATGAAGATTCAACAAAGGATAAATTGGAGAGGACAAACAGGTAGGAAGAAAACAAGGAGAGAGCAATATAGTGAAAACCTAGAGAGAAGAGAGTATCAAGGGAAAAAGCATGACTGATAGTGGAATGATCAGATGAATACTGCTGTTAGTAGCAAAGTCCATCACATTTGATCAATCCACAATATTGCAGTTACTGTGTTCTGCTTATTATATTCTGCATCAGTTTACTTTACTCTTTCAAGTTCTTTCCGAAATCATCCTGTTCATTATTACTATAGCACAATAGCATTCCATCACTATTATATACTACAATTTGTTCAGCCATTCACCAACTAAGGGTCATCCCTTTAGTTTCCAATTCTTTGGAATTCTCTCCAATTCTCATCACAAAAAGAGCAGCTATAAATATTTTTGTACAAACAGGGCCTTTTCCATTTTTAAAAAATCTCTTCAGGATACAGACCCAACAATAGTACTACTGAATCAAAAGATATGCATTCTTTTGTAGCCCATTGGGCATAATTCCAAATTGCCTTCCAGAATGGTTGGATCAGTTCACAACTCCACCAGTAATGCTTTACTGTCCCAATTTTGCCTCATCCCCTCCAACATTTATCATTTTCCTTTACTGTCATATTGGGCAATCTGATATGCATTTCTCTAATCAAGAGGGATTTAGAATTTTTCATATGATTATTGATAGCTTTGATTTCTTCATCTGAAAGTGCCTATTCATCTCCTTTGACCATTTATAATTGAATTCTTATAAATTTGACTTAGTACTTCATGTATTTGAGAAATGAGACCTTTATCAGAGAAACTGGTTATAAAAGTTTTCCCCCAGTTTGTTGTTTCCTTTCTAATCTTGGTTGCATTGCTTTTGTTTGTACAAAGCCTTTTTAATTTAATATAATCAAAATTATTCATTTTACACCATGTAATGTTCTCTATCTCCTGTTTGATCATAAATTCTTCTGTTCTTCATAGATCTGACAGTTAACTATTCTATATTCCCCTAATTTACTTAAAATATCACTCTTTATGTTTAAATCATATACCCATTTTGACCTTATCTTGGTATAGAGTGTGAGATATTGGTTCCAATACTGTTTTCCAATTTTCCCAGCAGTTTTTGTCAAATAGGAAGAACTCCAAAGCTGGGATCATTGGGTTTATGAAATATAGATTGCTGAAATCATTTACCCTTAGTCTGTTCCATTGACTTACCCTTCCATTTCTTAGTCAGTACCACATTGTTTTGATGATTATTATAGTCACTATTATTATTTTATTATAGTTTTTATTATTATTATTATTATAGCTTTATAGTACAGTTTAAGATCTAGCTCTGCTAGGCCCCCCTCCTTTACACATAGATAGTCTTTCAAGGATTTTAGTCATAAAAGAGAGAAAAGACATGGTGCAGTAGTTGTTGAAATGTTCAATAATCTTACTACTAGGATGGTTCACATGAGTGTTTGTGGGAAATGGGGGGAACATGCATATTTGCAAAAGAAAGAAAGCAGTAGGCAAAAAACAATTAAAGATTAATAAGAGAACAGGGGTGAAGGGGGAAATCTGTTAGAGAAGATGCATAAAATGACATCACTAGTACTACCTGAAGAGAAGTTTTCCTGAATGAGAAAAAGGGTCATCTTTTATGTGAGAACAAGGTAAAGGAGGAGATAGTTACAGAAGGCAATTTAATGATGTGAGATGAGGAGGAGCTAAGAGGGAGCTCTCCAATAATGGCCTCCATTTTTTCAGTGAAGTATGAGGTAAAGTTCTTAGCTAAGAGTGTGAGGTAAAGGGAACTATGAGAGGTTTGAGGAAGGATACAAAGGTTTAAAAAGCTTAATATGTTAAGTGGGATAGGTGATAATTTAGTGGTAGTCTCTCGGTGATCGAGAATGACTATTGTCTTTGTGCAGTTTCATCTACGGTGTACCCTCATGTGGCTTTGGAGTCCAAAGGCTGAGGCGCAAATTTTGTGGCACAAATATATGATAATTTAGGGAAGTTTAAAAGGATCGCCTTTCCACAGTAAAGGTCCAGTTGAGATTAAATAAATTTGTAGGACCCAGTTAGCATGGTTTTGTGATTTCTCTATTTTGTTCAGTAACACATGAGCAAGGAAAAATGAAAATAATGAATGGTTGGAGTAATCCAAAAAGTAGGGTTTGGAAGGTCAATATCTTTGTTAGGATAAAGGGGCAAGGGACTCAAGAGAAGACAGTTGAGAATTGAACTCCTTTACCAAGGGACCAAGAAGGAGAAGGAAGGAGTGTATATCTAATACAGGGATGATAGTCTAGGAAAGAACTAGAGAGTAGAGGGATTGGCGAGCATGGTAAGGGTGAATAACTGGATTTGGAGTTGCAAAGCCAGGCACTGCCAGGATGTATCAGATTCTCCCATGTCTTTATCCCACCTCTCTGAACCTTATATTTAGACATTTTGGGGAAGATTAGAGAGGGAAGAATTGGGTTGGGGGATAGTTTGGGGAGAGGGAAGATGGGAAATTACTATATATATATATTCACATTATATAGCTTTTATATTGTGAAATTCAAAGAATTTGTGCTTAAATCTCCATCCTGCTCTTTATTACATATGCAACCTTAAAGGAGCCACTTTCTGTACCTGTGTTTCTTCAACCATATAATGAAAAGGTTGGACTAGACAATCTCTAAAATCCTCTCCACTTCTAAATCCTCCTACCCTGTGAATAACAAGAGCTGCTATAGGCCTGGAAAAGCTCATATTTCTAGAATTCTGAATTTGAAATGCCAGAGAGGGATTGCTGATAATGACCATTAAGAAGCATAGGCCTCTAACCTAAGCTTAGAGGTCTTAGTGATCCAGGGAGAAAACTACTTTAATCCTCTGTTTTCTTGGCAGGAAGCCCAGCTAGGTCTACTTATTTCCCTTGGCAATCCAAAAGCAAGCCCCTAAGCAGAGATTTCCAGAAGAGCTATTTAGTCCCCTGGCATTCTTGCCAGGGAAAATGGGGAGGAAGCTCATACTGACTGGTTCAGTAATCCCATCAGTCTCTCCCCATCCTTTTGAACTCCTTCGCTAACTGCAGTTTACAATAGGCCTATTAAAGTCCTAATTGGATAGTTAACGTACCAACCATTAGCAGTTGCTAATGAGGGAATCTAGGGGATTACTGCATCAATTATCAAGTTTGATTTCCATGGTGCATTCAGTCAACAGTGGCTCTTGTGAGTTCCTAGGAAAAATGTGGCACAGAGAATGCCAAGTATTAAACATATTTTATATTTTTCCCCGAACACTATAAATATATAAATCTATGTGTGTTTCTATGTGAATATTTGTGAATATTATATGTATATTCATGTGTCCATACTATGACTCAGGACTCACATGCCTGTATATAACTTGCATATATAAGAATAACTTTGAAGTTGGAATAAGGAGCATTTCAACTTCAGTTTTCTATAATTTTCTACTCATGTTACAGAAGGTCAGAACCAGAAAGAATCTTGGAGATTCTTTAGGTCAACCCTTAGTTGTTGTTGGTTTTTTTTATTTTAGTTTTGTTACTTTTTTTTCCAATTAGTAAGCATTCCTTGCCATTAAAGAGTAATATAAAAGAAAACCTTTATAACAAATATGCATACTCAAGCAAAACAAATTTTATACTAGCAATGTCAAAAAATCTGTTGTATTCTTCATCTTGAATACATCCCTCTTTCAGGAGGTGGGTAGCAATGTTTCATTTTCTGTCTTCTGGAATCTTCATTTGTCATTGCATTGCTCTCATGTCTTTCAAAGTGATTGTCTTTACAATGCTGCTTTTGTAAATAATACAGATTCTTCTATTTAACTTTTATAGTCCTATACAAACTGACCTCTACTTATCATTTCACTCCCATTGACTATTAGGCCATTTTCTGCACTATGATATCAAACAAACACATCTCTCCTCTCTGTGACTTCACATTGGCCATAACTTATGCCTGGAATGCACTGCTTCTATACCTTGATTTCACACAGTCCCTTTCTTCCTTTAAGATGAATCTATAGCACCATTTTCTGGATGAAACCTTTAGTGATCCACTTCTCACAATTGCTGGTATCCTTCCTCCCAAATTACTTTGCATTTAAATATTATAAATGTATATAGTTTTGTATTTATTAACTTCACATTCATATTGTATGCTGTATATCATTTTAAACATACTATTCCCTCATTAGAATGGAATCTCGTTGTGAGTAGATATTGTTTAATTCTTTTAAAATTTAACCTTGTCATCTAGCACAGAACTTGGCATATAGTAGAGACTAAATAAATACTTGTTGTTTGATTGTTGTTGATTGACCGAGTTCAGTCTAATGGGAAAGACAGCATATATATATATATACATATACATGTGTATATTTGTGTGTATGCATTCACATTCAAGATATTCAAGATCAATTGTAGATAATCTCAGAGGAACTGCATTAAGATGAAGGAGCATGGAAAAGGTTTCTTGTAGAAAGTTCTGATGAAAATGGAGAGTTCTGAGTGTGAGAGATAGCAAATGAAAATACATAATCTGGAGATGAAATGTCTTTTTCAGGGAGCAGCAAGAAGGTCACTGTCATTTGGTCACAGAGTCTATGGGATATATATTAATTTCATTCACATTTTTTTTTACCATATTCTCTTAAGATCATCACAACAGGACAAAATCATTCCCTCCCTCATGTCCTCTTCCCAAATTATTTAATTTCCTTTATGACTATTTTTCTCTTCCTATTAGCAGGTAAATATAGTATTCTTACATAATTCCTTAAAATTGATCAAATTTGGGTGCCTCTATATCTCTTGTATTATGAATTTTCATTATAAAGTATCTACTGGTTCTTCCCTTTGCATCAGAAATGCTTGGAAAACTTCCTTTTTTTCACAGCTTCATTTCCCTTTAGTAGGATTATATTCAGCCTTATCAGATAAATTGTTCTTGGTTATAAGTCTTTATCTTTTCCTTCTTGGGATATTATATTCCATGCTCTCCTTTCTTATAAGGTGGCAGCTCACAAGTCTCATTTAATTATAACTATAGCTTTTTAGTTCTTGAACTCAGAGATGCACAAAAAGCCAATTATTCAGTTTTCACTCTGAGTTCTTCTACTACAAAATCATCAAATGCTGCAAATCAGGGCTTAATTTATTGTTTTGTTGATTGTCCAGATTATGGAGAGTATTAATAATGCAAACTAACTCTAAAAATGCTTTAAATATACATCAAAATAGTTGTTAAACTTTTATTAGTACACTCATGAACTCTTTCTCTTTGGATTCTGAAAATATTTTTTTCCATTGATCTAGAAGTTCTGGATTTTGGCAATTATTTTCCTAGGAATTTTAATTTTGGAGTTTCAGAATGACATTGTTGAATTCTTTTTATTTTCACCCTACCCTCGGTTCTAAGAGATATAGACAATTTTCATTTGTTATTTCTTGAAATATGACATCCAAAGGTTTTTCATTTTTGTTTAAGTCAATTGTTCTTTTTTTATATATTTTCTTCCATTTGAAATTATTTTGGATTTAAAAATATTTCTTGCCTCATTGAATCATTGTTTGTAGCATAATCTATTCTAAGGTTTAAGACATTTGCTTTTAGGGTAAAATTTATACCATCTATAAAAAATTCTTTAATTTCCTTAATTTAACAGGGGACCTGGAGGTCCTCTTACTATAGAAATATGTTAACCAGCCCACAATGACAGGAAGTAGGAACCTGGGAGCCCCCTGCTGAACCAGAGTCAGTTGCAGGCTGTCAGTTGCTGACAGTTAAGGCTGGGAGTCTCAGGAAAGTTGGCTGCTAGGTGTGAATTGTTTTTTGGGGGTTGGTTGCTGGTAGCATGGGCTGGCATTTCGTTTCTGGAATATAAAGGGCCTGAGTTTCCTGAGAGGGCTTTGGAAGCTTTAGCCTTTAAAGGTTTTTTTGGCCTCTGGGATCTCTAAAGAGCAAGAGGACTGATTCATAGGCTGTCAGTTGGCTACTGACAGTTTGGGCTGCTTATAGAAAATTGATTGTAGGAGTGAGTGAGTGGTGGCTTTCTACTATTTTAGAGAGTTAGGTAGTGAATCATTTATAGATAGTGTAGGTTAGATAGGCCTGGTGTTTGCCAGGCAAGAAGGAGCTGTCCTCAGAATACAATTAGAGGTAGTTATTAGGAATTTAGGAAGTACTGGGAATTTTATGTATATTTATAGGCTATAAGACTAATAATCTCTCTTTCCTCTTTTCTATCTTTCTATCCGTACTTCTTTCTTAAATTAAAGTTTTTTTTTTTGTTTTGTTTTGTTTTTTAATTAAACTGCTCTCCCCACTTTGGCAAAACTCCTATTTTAACCCTTACACATCTATCTTAAAGTACTGATTCTTTATAGTGAGTCTCTTTTTGTATTTCTTGTTTGATTATTTCATATACCCTTATAATTCTTGTGGCTTAGACTTTTCTTTTTCCTTGAGGCTCTCTTTGGACTTATGGAATTACTCTCTTATTGGATTCACTCCTTGAAAATCTTTCAGTTCAAGTCTTTGTTAAGTTTTGTATTTTCTTGTTTAATCATTTCTCCAACCTCATATCCTGGATTAGGTAAAGACTTTTCTTTGGGTTGAACTCTGCTCCTTTACAATGAGGGAAGGTCCTGCTTAACCCTAAGTGTGGTATCTGAAACTAGAAGACTCCTTCTTCGGGACTATTTTGGCTATGTCTCAGCTATTAACTCAAACCCAGGCTACCTGGATTCTGGGTTTTGTCTGGATTGAGCTGGATGTTATTTTCAGTTAGAATTTCCTAGACACTGCTCTGACCTATCTTTTGCCAGGGCTCCCAAGCTGCCCTCTGCTGGTTAGTACGCCAGGTCTGTCTCTAATGGCAGTCAGATTTTACGACTTCTTGGTGCTGGTTGTTATTCTGGGCCTGTCACCGAATAGGGCTTTGAGACTTTCCTGTTCTAGCCCTGTTGCATTACCTAGGTCTTGTGTTCTGCTGGCACTATGGGGCTAATCTTCAAACTTGCTCTGATACCATCTAATGCCTTCAACCTATGTTAGATTTTCTCTGTTCTATACATTTTCAGTATCAGTCATTCATTTTTTTTTTTTGTGATTCTATACTGATTGGGTAGTTTATAGCTCTTGTTCTAATATTTTCTTTCTCATTGTTCTTTTTAATTTATTTTTATAATTTTACTGATGTGTTTGTAGGGCATCTGAGCTCCTCTGTGTCCTAACTTCTATCATACTAAACCTTTCATTTTTAAGAATATCAGGAAACTGAATTCCCAAGGTGAAATGGATTGCCCAGTTGTTAGAGAGTTACACAGTTAGAGAGTTATAGTGTCTAATTTTGAATTTGTCTCCAATAACCATTCAATTTCTTTTTAAAAATTAAATTAAATTTTATATATGTTGATATAACACTTAATAATTACTTTTTGATTTGTTTTCTTCCTACCAGTCCTCCTATCTCCCTAGGATGGCAAGTAATATGATATAGGTTGTATATGTGTTATCATATAATACACATTTCCATGTTCATCATGTTGTAAAAGAAGACACATATTGGTTTATACCAGAGAAAAAAATTTGTGGAAGAAATAAAGTAAACAATGGTGTGCTTCAATCTGAATTCAGATTCTGTCAGTTTCTTCTATGATAGTAGAAAGCCTTTTTATCATTAGTCCCTTGGAGTCTTCCTGGATTCTTACATTTTTGCTAACAGTTAAGTCATTCATGACTGATTTATCATATATTATTGCTGTTACTATGTACAAATTCTCCTGGTTCCACTCACTTTTCTTTGAATCACTCCATCTAAGTTTTTTTAAGGTTTTCTTGTGATCATCTTGGTTGTCAAATCTTATTAACTAACAAAATTTAATATTTTTTTCTACTCTTTATGCTATCTGTCTGTATTCTCTTCTAGGGTACTCTATACATTTCTTTACTCTGTAAAGTTATCATTTGTCCCCCATTGCTTTGATTATTAATCATAATATAATATTTGCTTGATTGTAAAAATTAAAGAACATTCAGGTTGGACAAAATTAGATGCTGGATAATGATTTAAAATGCTACATATGCCATAGGCAGATCAGAGGCTAAAGAAAACAATCCATGGGAGGATAGAAGATTAGAATAAATATCCCAAGTAAAAGGAACACAATGAATCAAAGCATTATTTTACTTATATGTAGGAAGTGCCAGGGTTGGGAGGAGAATCATTCAGTTATAAAATCATAGCTTCCAAAAGCAGCTTAAAGGTCAATTAGGCCAAATTCCTTATTTTATATGTGAAAGTCAGTATGGTAAGTGGAAAGAACACTAGGCTTGGGGAATTAGAAGACCTTGATTCCAGTTCTAATTATGTCACTTATTGACTTTATAACATTAAGCAAATAATCTAAACTCCATAGCTCTCGGTTTCTACATCTATAATACTATATATAAAGGAGAAATAGCTCCTTTCTGACTTTGTATGGTATGTAAATGTTGCTGAAATTGGTCTACTATAACACAAATCATAGAGATAAGAAAAACCCAAGTTTTATTATTATGCTTAAGTATAAGTTTGGATCTCAGACAAGAATAAAAAACCTGGGCCATCATTAGGATTCTAACAAGATAAAAGTACATCAAAGTGACAGAGAAAAAAAATTCTTTTAAAATTTATCTTATACATTTGTCTTAGGTCATGAAAGCTAAAGAAAAGATACCCATAATATCATGCTTAATTCATAATAATGTAGTTATTATAAAACTGATATAATTCCCTAAAATAATGTCTACTCTTTATTTCTATTCTATATAAAAGTTGAACAAACTTAGTTTTATATAGTCATTATCTCATACATAACCAAATCTACTTTGACAGACTATAAGTAAATCAAGTCAGCTTTTAGATTAAACTCTATTTAACGGGTTCATAATTAGGCCTATTAAGCAGGGAAATTTAAAAAATCCATTGCATGTGATACCTGAGGGAACTCAGGGACAGAACTCTCTCTACCCCTGATGCCTAGCTGAGTCTTAACATATAGGAAAGATCATAAAAGAAGTACCCCCAAATGAGTAAAAGGCAAAGAAAAGACCTCAACTTGGAAAAGCTATTTCAGAAAAAGGGAAGACCAAAATGCAAGCTCAGAGGAGGACAGCAATGTGAAAAAAGAAATGTGAGACTTCTGGGTAATCATGGCTGCAATCTAGATGCCACACGCTTCCTCTCCCAGGCACTGAACGAAATAGACTACATCAGAGGAGCATAAAAATCACCTTTGGAGGAACAGAACTCCCCAGTACTCCCCAGTACCCCACAGAGGCAAAGGTACGTGGGGTTTGAACATTTCCACACTATAATAAGAAGGAGGGAAAGCGTGCACAGAAATGTGAACTGAGCTCCCCTTCCCCACCCCCCACCTCCCCCACCAAACCAGAGTGAGCTACCGGAGCACTCACTGGGACAGTGAGTGAGTGGGGAACGTCTCTGTCTGGGGGGGCACTCCAGGGTCCTTGGGATCTGGGGACTGCCAGGAAAAAACATCTCAGGGTGGTTTCATGGGAGAATCCTGCGCTGAGCACAGGTGGACCAGGGAGCCATACTCGGGGCGGTTGCACTGAGCATCTGGGCAGAGCTAAACACCAGGGGTGGACCACACACTGATTATCTGGGCAGAGCTGAACACCTGGGCAGTTTGGCAGTGATCAGGGGCCCAGCACTCTAAGAAATCTCAGAGGCTGGGAAGAACTAGTCTGAGGCAACCTAAATTCACAGAAAACCCTTCCATATCACCCAGACCCCAGACCAGAAAGGAAAGGGGAATAAAACCACCAAAGGGATGGCTCACATGGCCCAAAACCAAGCCTCCAGGAAGAAAGGGAAAAAGGTGACTATTGAAAACATTTATGGTGAAAGTACCCAAGGAAAAGAGGAGAAAGAGGATGAAATCCAAAAAAAATCAGAACATGCCTCCCAAAATGGAAACTATCAACAAGCTCTGGACGATCTCAAACTGGAACTTACCCAAAAGATGGAAACCTGGAAAGAAAAATGGGAGAAAGAGATCAGCAGTCTGACATATAAGACTACTCAATTGGAAAAAGAGCTGGAAACATCCAATAGAAGGGCAGACAAAGCTAAAAAGCAAAACCAGTCTCTAACGACCAGAATTAAGCAACTCGAAGAAAGTGAGATCATAAAACAGCAAGAATCAATAAAGCAAAGCCAAAAAATTAATGAATTAGAAGAAAACATAAAATATCTCACTGAAAAGGTCACAGACTTGGAAAACAGAGGAAGAAGAAACAACCTCCGAATTATCAGTCTCCCAGAAAAACCAGAGATAAACAATGAACTCGATATTATTCTACAGAAGATTATAAAAGAAAATTGCCAACACGTTTTGGAGCAAGGGGGAAAAATAGAAATAGAAAGCATTCATAGAACACCCTGTATACTAAATCCCCAAAAGACAATCCCTAGGAACGTAATTGCCAAATTCAAGAGCTTCCAAGAAAAGGAGATAATCCTACAAGAAGCCAAGAAGAGGAGCTTCAGATATAGGGGGCCTCCCATAAGGATCACACATGACTTAGCGGCTAACACACTAAGAGACCTCAAAGCATGGAACACGATATTTAGAAAGGCAAGAGAGCTGGGTCTCCAACCAAGAATCAACTACCCAGCAAAACTGACTATATACTTCCAGGGGAAAGTATGGGCATTCAACAAAATAGAAGATTTCCAAGCATTTACTAAGAAAAGACCAGAACTTAGTGGAAAATTTGATATCCAAGCACAGAAAGCAAGAGAAACATGAAAAGGTAAATATGAAAGAAAGGGAAAAGGAGATAAATCTTCTATTTTTCTTTGAGTCAAACTCTCTTCTATAAGGACTACATTTACATCAAATTATATATATTAATATGTGTGGGAAATGTTTTGTGTAACTCTCAAAGATTGCATGCATCATAAGAGTAGTTAGAAGAAACATGCATAGGGAAAGTTTGGGGCATTAAGAAGATTTGGGGAAAGTGGGGGCAAAGAAAGGAAAAGGAGGGGGGGAACCATCAATAATACTAAGATTTACTTCAAGAAATAGGGGGGGACTTAATAGAATAATCTTTCCCATATAAAGATACACATGGGAAGGGGAGGGGAAAAACTCTCATATGAGAAGTAGAGGAAGAGAGCGTGAAGTGGAATTACTTAAATCTTACTCTCAGTGAAATCAAATCTGAGAGGGAAGAACATCTAGATCCAGTGGGATCCTGAATTCTATCTTATCCATTAGGGCAAGAAAGAAAGGAAAATTAAGGAGGGGGTGGAGGGAGTATAAAAAGGGAGGGAAGGAGAGGGGGAGGGGGAGGGAGCACAAAAAGGGAGGGACTAGAAAGGGAAGCATCTCAAGGGAGGAGACTAGGGGGACCGATCTAAAGTAAATCACTGGTTCAAAAGGAGATAGCTAAAGAAGAAAGGTCAGAACTAGGGGAAGATATCAAAATGCCAGCGAATCCACAAATGACAATCATAACTTTGAATGTGAATGGGATGAACTCACCCATAAAATGTAGACAAATAGCAGATTGGATTAGAACCCAAAACCCTACTATTTGTTGTCTTCAAGAAACACATATGAGGCGGGTTGATACTCACAAGGTTAGAATTAAAGGGTGGAGTAAGACCTTTTGGGCCTCAACTGATAGAAAGAAGGCAGGAGTTGCAATCATAATATCTGACAAAGCCAAAGCAAAAATAGACCTGATCAAAAGGGATAGGGAAGATAAATATATTCTATTAAAAGGGAGTATAGACAATGAGGAAATATCACTAATCAACATGTATGCACCAAATGGTATAGCATCCAAATTTTTAATAGAGAAACTAGGAGAATTGAAGGAGGAAATAGGCAGTAAAACCATATTAGTGGGAGACTTGAACCAACCACTATCAAATTTAGATAAATCAAACCAAAATATAAACAAGAAAGAGGTAAAAGAGGTGAATGAAATCTTAGAAAAATTAGAGTTAATAGACATATGGAGATAAATAAATAGGGACAAAAAGGAATACACCTCCTTTTCAGCACCACATGGCACATTCACAAAAATAGATCATACACTAGGTCACAGAAACATGGCACTCAAATGCAGAAAAGCAGAAATAATAAATGCAGCCTTTTCAGAGCACAAGGCAATAAAAATATTGATCGGTAAGGGTACATGGAGAGCCAAATCAAAAATTAATTGGAAATTAAATAATATGATACTCCAAAATCGGTTAGTTAGAGAAAAAAATCATAGAAACAATTAATAATTTCGTTGAGGAAAATGACAACGGCGAGACATCCTTTCAAACCTTATGGGATGTAGCCAAGGCAGTACTTAGAGGAAAATTCATATCCCTGAGTGCATATATTAGCAAATTAGGGAGGACAGAGATCAAGGAATTGGAAATGCAAATCAAAAAACTGGAGAATGAACAAATTAAAACCCCCCAGAAGATAACCAAACTAGAGATCCTAAAAATTAAGGGAGAAATTAATAAAATCGAAAGTGACAGAACTATTGAGCTAATAAACAAGACTAAAAGCTGGTACTTTGAAAAAACAGACAAAATAGACAAAGTATTGGTCAATCTAATTAAAAAAAGGAAAGAAGAAAGGCAAATTAACAGCATCAAGAATGAAAAGGGGGATCTCACCTCCAATGAAGAGGAAATTAAGGCAATCATTAAAAACTACCTTGCCCAACTATATGGCAATAAATATACCAACCTAGGTGATATGGATGAATATTTACAAAAATATAAATTGCCTAGACTAACAGAAGAAGAAATAGAATTCTTAAATAATCCCATATCAGAAAAAGAAATCCAACAAGCCATCAAGGAACTTCCTAAGAAAAAATCCCCAGGGCCTGATGGATTCACCAGTGAATTCTATCAAACATTCAAAGAACAGCTAACTCCAATACTATACAAACTATTTGACATAATAAGCAAAGAGGGAGTTCTACCAAACTCCTTTTATGACACAAACATGGTACTAATTCCAAAGCCACGCAGGCCAAAAACAGAGAAAGAAAATTATAGACCAATCTCCCTAATGAATATAGATGCAAAAATCTTAAATAGGATACTAGCAAAAAGACTCCAGCAAGTGATCAGAAGGGTCATCCACCATGATCAAGTAGGATTTATACTAGGGATGCAGGGCTGGTTCAATATTAGGAAAACTATCCACATAATTGACCACATCAACAAGCAAACCAACAAGAACCACATGATTATCTCAATAGCTACAGAAAAAGCCTTTGATAAAATACAACACTCATTCCTACTAAAAACACTAGAAAGCATAGGAATAGAAGGGTCGTTCCTAAAAATAATAAACAGTATATATCTAAAACCATCAACTAATATCATCTGCAATGGGGATAAACTAAATCCATTCCCATTAAGATCAGGAGTGAAACAAGGATGCCCATTATCACCTCTATTATTTGACTTTGTACTAGAAACACTAGCAGTGGAAATTAGAGAAGAAAAAGAAATTGAAGGCATTAAAATAGGTAAGCAGGAGACCAAATTATTGCTCTTTTCAGATGACATGATGGTCTACTTAAAGAATCATAGATATTCAACCAAAAAGCTAATCGAAATAATCAACAACTTTAGCAAAGTTGCAGGATACAAAATAAACCCACATAAGTCATCAGCATTTCTATACATTTCCAACACAGCTCAGCAGCAAGAACTAGAAAGAGAAATCTCATTCAAAATCACCTTAGACAAAGTAAAATACTTAGTAATTTTTCTCCCAAGACAAACACAGGAACTATATGAACACAACTACAAAACACTTTCCACACAACTAAAACTAGACTTGAACAATTGGAAGAATATTAACTGCTCATGGGTAAGAAGAGCCAATATAATAAAAATGACCATCCTACCCAAACTCATCTATTTAGTGCCATACCCATGGAACTTCCAAAAATTTTTTTTACTGATTTAGAAAAAAACCATAACAAAGTTCATTTGGAAGAACAAAAGATCAAGGATATCCAGGGAAATAATGAAAAAAACACAAAGTAAGGGAGCCTTGCAGTCCCAGATCTCAGACTATATTATAAAGCAGCGGTCACCAAAACAATCTGGTACTGGCTAAGAGACAGAAAGGAGGATCAGTGGAATAGACTGGGGGCAAGTGACCTCAGCAAGACAGTATATGACAAACCCAAAGATCCCAGCTTTTGGGACAAAAATCCACTATTTCATAAAAACTGCTGGGAAAATTGGAGGACAGTGTGGGAAATATTAGTTTTAGATCAACACCTCACACCCTACAGCAAGATAAATTCAAAATTGGTGAATGACTTGAATATAAAGAAGGAAACTATAAGAAAATTAGGCGAACACAGAATAGCATACATGTCAGACTTTTGGGAAGGGAAAGACTTCAAAACCAAGCAAGACTTAGAAAGAGTTACAAAATGCAAAATAAATAATCTGGAATATATCAAATTAAAAAGTTTTTGTACAAACAAAACCAATGTAACCAAAATCAGAAGGGTAGCAACAAATTGGGAAACAATCTTCATAAAAACTTCTGACAAAGGTTTAATTACTCAAATTTACAAAGAACTAAATCAATTGTATAAAAAATCAAGCCATTCTCCAATTGATAAATGGGCAAGGGACATGAACAGGCAGTTCTCAGCCAAAGAAATCAAAACTATTAATAAGCACATGAAAAAGTGCTCTACATCTCTTATAATCAGAGAGATACAAATCAAAACAACTCTGAGGTATCACCTCACACCTAGCAGATTGGCTAACATGACAACTATGGAAAGTAATGAATGCTGGAGGGGATGTGGCAAAGTGGAGACACTAATTCATTGCAGGTGGGGTTGTGAATTAATCCAGCCATTCTGGAGGGCAATTTGGAACTATGCCCAAAGGGTGACAAAAGACTGTCTGCCCTTTGATCCAGCCATAGCACTGCTGGGTTTGTACCCCAAAGAGATAATGAGGAAAAAGACTTGTACAAGAATATTCATAGCTGCACTCTTTGTGGTGGCCAAAAACTGGAAAATGAGGGGATACCCATCAATTGGGGAATGACTGAACCAATTGTGGTATCTGTTGGTGATGGAATACTATTGTGCTAAAAGGAATAACAAAGTGGAGGAATTCCATGGAGACTGGAACAACCTCCAGGACGTGATGCAGAGCGAAAGGAGCAGAACCAGGAAAACATTGTACTCTGAGACTGATACACTGTGGTACAATTGTAGGTGATGGACTCCTCCATTAGTGGCAATGCAATGTCCCTGAACAATCTACAGGGATCTAAAAAAATACTATCCACAAGCAGAGGATAAACTGTGGGTGTAAAAACACCGAGGAAAAACAACTGCATAAATACAGGGGCTGAGGGGATATGACTGAGGAGAGACTCTAAATGAACACTCTAATGCAAATACCCACAACAGGGAATTGGGTTCGAGTCAAGAACACATGTGATAAGCAGTGGAATCGTGCGTTGGCTATGGGAGAGGGAAAGGTATTGGGAGGGGGGGTGGGGAGGAAAGGAAAATGATCTTTGTTTCCAGTGAATAATGTTTTGAAATGACCAAATAAAATAATGTTTAAAATTAAAAAAAAAAAGAAAATAGAAATACATGAACCTTCCAAGGCAAATGGAAAAGCATGTCAGGACCAAAATGAATACCTGGGAGAGCACCAAAAGAAGGTCATAAAACAATAATAAGAGACATGGAAGAAAATTAGAAAGCAATGACAGAAAAAGTCAACAAATTAGAGCAAAAACTCACTAAAGAAAAAAATCACTAAAAAAGTAACTATAAAACTTCAGCCAAGAATGCAACTCTTTAAAAATTGAAGAACAAAGGAATGTACAAAATACAAAGAATTGGACAAATGGAAGGTAATGACTCTACAAGACAGAAGGAACAATAAAACAAAATTAAAAAGAGGTATAAAAAGAAAAATCTGAAATATCTCACTAGAAAAACAACTGAATTCGAAAATAGATCCAGGAGGAATAACCTAAGTATCACTAGACTACCTAAAATCCATGAAAAAATAAAAAGCCTCAATACCAATTATATGAAATTACCATGGAGGATTGTCTTAATATTCACAAACAAAAGGGGAAAATAGAAATTGAAAGAATCCACTGATCACCTCCTGAAAAAGGTCCCAAATGTAACATTCCCAGAACTATTATATTCAAATTCTAGAACTTCCAGGCCAAAGAGAAAATATTTCAAGTATTCATAAAAAACAATTAAAATATCATGAAGCCACAGTCAGGATTACACAGGACTTAGCAACTTCTATACTAAAGGGCAAAATTGTGTGAAATATGATATTCTTCACAGCAAAGGACCTACGATTCAAACCAAGCATCACCTACTTGGTCAAAATCTGTTCCATTCTAAGAGAAGAAATATATATATATGTATATATATATATATATATATATATATATATATATATATAGTGAAATAGAGGACTTCCAGGCATTTCTAACAAAATGACTAGAGCTGAAAAAAAATTGATGATCAAATTTGTTACTCAAGAGAGGGATAAAAGGGTAAAGAGTAAAGAAAAAATTCAAGGTACTCAATGAGGTGAAACTAATCACATTCCCACATGGGAACATGTTCATTAGGAAATTTGAGGTATCCATGATAAAAGAGATATTTAAGGTAATCCAGGGAAACAATGGGGTTAAACTGACTACATGTTTAGAAAAGGTGATAACTAAGATACTTAAGGTATCAGTGATGCTTGAAGTTACCTAAGGTACCTAAATTACTTAGGGTACTTAAAGTATGGAAGAGACTTGAAAACTTTGTCACTTTTAGGACAGTGAATAGGAGCATCCATAGAAAGAGAACTAAGAGTAAGTTGAATATGACAGAATGATATAAAAAAAGTAAAACCAAGTCAAGAGATAAGGAAGATGAATACACTGGGAAAAGAGAAAAGGAAAAGAAAAGTGGAAGTAAATTATTTCACATGACGAGGTGTGTGAGCATAAATATAGTGGAGAGAAACATAGGGAAGTAGCAGACAGTGCTTGAACCATACTCTCATTGGAATTGAGTGCAAAAGTGGGAATAACATGCACACACAGTTAACTAGAGAAACTCATATTACCCTACAGGGAAGTAAGAAGAGGAGAGAGAATCAGAAAGGAGGGGATGGACAAAAAGGAAGGTGATCATGGAGAGGCTGAAGTCAGAAACAAAAATATTTGTGAACAGGTAAAGGCTGAATGGAGAGAAAGAAAAGGATAAATGGGAAAAATAAGATATAGGGAAACACAGTAATAATAAGTGTGAATGTGAGTGGAATTAACTCACCCATAAATGGAATAAGATAATAGAGTGTATGAAAAGCCATAACTCCACAATATGTTGTCTATAAGAAACATTTAAATCAGGGAGATGCACACAAAGTGAAGGTAAAGGGCTGGAAGAAAACCTACTTTACTTTGGCCTAAGTTAAAAAAGTAGAGGTAGCAAATATGATCTCAGATTGATTGTGATTGAATAATATTATGCTATAAGAAATGACAAACAAGGTGATTGTGAAAAAACCTTGAAAGACATATAAAATGATTTAAAGTGAAGTGAGTAGAACCCAGGAGAACATTATGCACAGTAACAGCAATAAATTATGATGATCAACTGTGAATGACTTAGCTATTATTAACAATTCAAGGATTCAGGACAACTCCAATAGACCTATGACCAAAAAAAATTTTGCTAATCACTGACTGCTATAGAAGGAACTGCAAAGTCTGAATGCAAGTTGAAGCATGCCATTTATTTCCTCCATGAATTTTTCTCTAGTGTAATCAATATGTATCTTCTTTCACAACATGATGAATATAGAAAATATGTATAGTATAAGACATGTACAGCCTATATCATATTACCTGCTCTCTTGGAGAAGGGGTGGGATGAGAGGGAGGGAGAAAAAGGGATTGCAATATGTCAGAAAATGATTATTGAAATTTGTATTGACATATAATCTGGGGGAAAAAAGAGGGAGGGGAATAGTCACTAAGAAGTCAAAGACAATTGGGATTTTTCCTCTGGCTTCTTTACTAAGAAATGTTTAAAGAATTAATATGTATTTTCGTATCCTAGAAGACAGGTTTTGGTCAGATGAGGTTAATATTAGCAGTACAGTCATTTGGTTAGCCAAAAGTTACAGGAGAAATAATCTTAAGACCTGAATAATAAAAAAATGAATAAAAACAAATTAAAAGTAAAATTCCAATTATAATGAGATAGAGATAATAATGCATGTATTAAATACCTCACAGAGTTGTGAGAAAACTATTTTGTTGTTGTTCTGTCATTTTCAGTCATGTCTGACTCTTTGTGACCCCCTAGGGGCGAGTGTTTCTTGGCATAGATCCTGGAATGGTTTACCATTTCCTTTTCCAGCTCATTTTACAGATGAGGAAATTGGGGTAAATTGGGTTAAGTGACTTGCCTAGGGTTAAACAGCTAGTAAATGTTTGAGATGAGATCTGAAATCAGGTCTTTCTGACTCTAGGCCAGTCATTCTATCCACTGTACCACCTAGATGACTTAAGGGAACTCTAGATGGGAGCTCTTATTCTTAGGATTTGTTATAGAATTTTACCAGAAATCAAAACCACTCTGACATTCAGGCTAATGCATCTACCCTCTTCTCTCTTCATTATAAAGTCCCTACTGAGACTGTTCCACCATTAATTCACACTAGTAGATAGTATCTCCTAAAATTGTAGTGTTAAAATTCAGAACAAAATAGCAGTTAACTTCTGTATGGATCACTAATTACCATGTTTTGAGGCTAAAAAACACAAATGATCATTATGCATGTTTTATTCTATTTTTTGTTGTTGTTGAATATTGCCCAATTACATTTTAATCTGTTTCAGGATACACTCAAGAGAACCTCAAGTCTGACACCCTGTAGAATGATTATCCAAGGTTAGAAGAGTTTCTATGGTTAGCTACTGCTTAATTCATATAACAATAATTAATATATAATATAATAATAATAACAAAACTATAATTTATTAGTCCCCACCAATGAGTTTATCTTTACAATAGACTACCAAAAGACAGAAATGCTCAAAACAAAAACAAAATGACACAGTACAAACCATAGTAACAGAATATTTTCCCTATAAACCTATGAATTCTGACAAAAATTTATGTGTCAGTGGGAAGAGTTGATAGACACAGAGTTCGTAAATGGATATAGCTACACAAGTAGGGAATATATGTGCCAAGGCAATTCATTGCTCGTGTATGCTATAACTCTGCATTTCTTTTCTGTTCTTGTGCTCTCATATCTTCATGCTGATCTCCCTGGACAGAATGTTTCAGTTGGGCAGTTCATTCAGCTAGATTCCCCAACTTCATTTCTCTCTCAACCTCTGTCTGTCTCTCCCTGTCTTCCTGTCTTTCCCCCTCTCCTTTCCATCAAACTGGTCTCTCTAATCCTGTTCTCCACTGGCTGGATCTTCTCTTTCTAGGGGAAGTTGCTCACTATTGCAAATGGGAGGACAAAGGAGAAAGGGAAAAATCTGACCTTTGGAAAAGACTCAAGGGGAAAAAAAAAGATGAAGAATGAGTATCTCTCAACAACAGGTTCTTCCTCAATAGCTGGCTTTCTTCTTTTCTGCCTGACTGTCAGAGATGATTCTCTTTCCTGAGGACTTAAGGAGAATGTCAAATGTGGAGCTGACTATCATTTTAAAGGACATGTTGATTTTTAGTTAGTTCTATAATCCCATAAAACTTGATTGAGAAACTTCAGATCTCTTACAGGAGTAAAGCCATGCAAACTCTTTTTTTATTCTTCCTTTACAAAGAATGATATTATTGCCAGTTCTGTGTATTTTATAATTTTCAAAAAGCATGAGTTAAGGTTTCATGGGCTTCACATGTTGTCAATGAAATCCTTCAAAGTCTAAAAGGGGCAAAATTTTAACACCTTAATTTTTTTCTGGGACCTGCCCCTTACATCTTGTAATATCATCAGCTGAGTTTGGGGAACAAATGGATGAGGCATTTTTAATCAATGCTTCCCTCCCTACATGCAGTGTTTTGGAAATTAGGACATTCACTCTCTCTAGCCTTTTTCTGTCTCTTTCCTATTTTCCAGGATTTTTCACTTATCTACTGACAGTGACTCAATAATCACAATCTTCTCTTTTGGTTCAGTAGTGAATCTGGATCAGTTATCTTAGGTCCTAACTTCTAGTTAAATGTTTCTATTCTGTCCTTCCTGATCTCAAAATTATTCCACTTTGGCAGAGAAAACAGAGGCATATATGAATGGAATAATTTTCTCTTCTCTCCATTTTCTATCATCTTTCTCTTAGCTACTTAAAAGAGAGATCCTACCTTCTTTAATCTTCCACTAAATCTCAAATCAAGAAAATATGGGATGGCAAAATATTGCTATAAAATTAGTAATTCTTTTAGATTAAGTTGAATTTTATTAATTATAACATCTAAGCACATTTAAAAATAATCACACCTGACTTTATATAAAGATCCTTTATTTCTTGCCCATAATATTGTCAGTCTTAGCTTGCTTTGAGCTTTAAGGCTATTTACTATTTTTCTAGGACCCTGTCCCTCATTATTCATTCACATTATCTGCTCTCATTTCCAACTCTTTCCCCCATCATTTAAATTCCATAAATGTGTTCCCTGAGCATTCACATAGGCTTTTAAAAATTGTCTTTCATTTTCTTCTTTATCAAAATTGTTGATGTTCCTCTTTAGAAATTCATTCTTATTTTTTCCATCTTTTGGGGCCTAGATATAGAGAAATCTGCTAGATTTAAAAACCATAATACCCCTTTCTGTGAAAGCTTTGAGATACACTTTTATACTTATAGATGCTTTTGAGACATACTCCTTGAGAATCTCTGTCTGTATCAGACTATACCTGACTTTCCTCTTCTCCTTCAAAGACTCCAGTGAAATGGACAATTCTTTGTAAAGTTTCCATTACATTTATGTCAGAAACTAATTCCTCTTTACTGTTCAGAATTAGAACCAGAAAAGCAGCACTCCTTGATGCTGCCTTCATCTACTGATGAATGAAATAATCATTAAGTCAAGTCAGGCATTTGTCAGTTGCTTTGTTTTTGGTTGTGCTCAAGCTTCCACAGACATTCAGGTACTTGATGACACTAGTTTATTTCCCTAGGGCAGATAGAAACAGAAAATAAATTTAACTCTGTTTCAAAATGTCCTTCCTACTTCCATTTCAATGTGTTTTTAAAGTATTTCAGAGATACTATTGTGCTATAAGAAATGATAAGCAAGATGATTTCAGAAAAGCTGAAAAGATCTGCAGGAACTGATGCAGAGCAAAATAAGCAGAACTGGGAAAACACTGTACACAATAACAGCAATATTGGATAATGATTATCTTGAAAATTCAACTACTCTGAGCAAAGCAATTATCTGGGACAATCCTGAAATACTGATGATGGAGATTCTATCCTCCACCTCCAGAGAAAATACTGTTGGAATCATCTTTCATATGAGTGAATTTATGGTTTTATTTTGGAGTTTTGGTTATGTATGATTTTGCTCTTACAACAATGATCAATATGGAAGTGTTTTGCATGATAATACAAATGATATTTTTTTAAAAGTGTACCAGAGGGAAAAAGTGCATTGCCCCTTTTTCTTTAATTTGTTGTATTTTATTTATTTATTTTTATTTATCTTATTTAACTAGATGATTTAGAATGATTTCCCCTGCTTACAAGACTCATGTTCCTTACCTCCTTCCCTTCCTCCCATGCCCCTCCCATATCTGGCGCAATTCCACTGGGTTTAACATGTGCCATCCATCAAGACCCATTTCCTTATTATAAATATTTGCACTAGGGTGATCTTATAGAGTCTACTTTCCCAGGCATAGCCCCACCAACCCATGTATTCAAGCAGTTGTTTTTCTTCTGAGTTTCTTTTCCCACAGTTCTTCCTCTGGATGTGGATAGTATATTGTCTCATATCCCTCTGAATAGTTCTGGATCATTGCATTGCTGCTAGTAGAGAAGTCCATTACATTTGATTTTACCACATTGTATCAGTCTCTGTGTATAATATTCTCCTGGTTCTGCTCCTTTCACTCTGCATCAGTGGAATTCCTCTAGTTCATTATTCTTTTGAGCACAATACTATTCCATCACCAACGGATACCACAATTTGCTCAGCCATTCCCCAAATGGAAGGCATCTTCTCATTTTCCCATTTTTTGCCACCACAAACTGCATGGCTATGAATATTCTTTTACAAATCTTTTTCCTTATTATCACTTTGGGGTACAAACCCAGCACTGCTATGGCTGGATCAAAGGGCAGACAGTCTTTTAGTGCCCTTTGGGCATAGTTCTAAATTACCTTCCAGAATGGTTGGATCAATTCACAACTCCACCAGCAATGCATTAATGTCCCAATTTTGCCACATCCCCTCCAACATTCATTACTTTCCTTTACTGTCATGTTAACCAATCTGCTAGGTGTGAGGTGATACCTCAGAGTTGTTTTGATTTGCATTTCTCTGATTATAAGATATTTAAAACATTTTTTCATGTGCTATTAATAGTTTTGATTTCTTTATCTGAAAATTGAATATTCATGTCCTTTGCTCATTTGTCAACTGGAGAATGGCTTGATTTTTTCTATAATTGATTTAGTTCCTCATAAATTTGAGTGATTAGATCTTTTTCAGAGGTTTTTGTTATAAAGATTGTTTCCCAATTTATTGCTTCCCTCCTAATTTTGATTGCATTGGTTTTATTTGAACAAAAATTTTTTAATTTAATGTAATCAAAATTATTTATTTTGCATTTTGTAATTTTTTATAACTCTTTCTTTGTCTTAAAATCTTTCTTTTCCCAAAGATCTGACAAGTGTTCCTCTAATTTACTAGTAGTTTCCTTCTTTATGTTCAAGTCATTCACCCATTCTGAGTTTATCTTGGTATAGGGTGTGAGATGTTGATCTAAACCTAATTTCTCCCACACTGTTTTCCAATTTTCTCAGCAGTTTTTTTCAAATAGTGGATTTTTGTCCCAAAAGCTGAGATCTTTGGGTTTATCATAGACTGTCTTACTGAAGACATTTATCTCAAGTCTATTCCCCTATTCCTCCCTTCTGTTTCTTAGCCAGTACCATATGGTTTTGATGATCATAGTACAGTTTAAGATCTGGTACTCCTAAGGAATCTTCCTTCAATTTTTTTTTTCATTATTTCTCTTGATAGTCTTGATCTTTTGTTCTTCCAAATAAACTTTGTTATTGTCTTTTCTAATTCTGTAAAAAAGTTTTTTGGTAGGTCAATGGGTATGGTATCAAAAAAGTAAATTAGTTTGGGTAGGATTGCCATTTTTATTATGTTAGCTCATCCTACCCATGAACAATTAATGTATTTCTAATTATTTAGATCTAGTTTTAATTGTGTGGAGAGTGTTTTGTATTTGTGTTCATATAATTCCTACATATATCTTGGCAGATAGATTCCTAAGCATTTTATATTGTCTACGGTGATTTTAAAGGGAATTTCTCTTTATAAGTCTTGCTGCTGGTATGAGTGGAAGTATATAAAATGTTGATGATTTATGTGGGTTTTTTTTATCCTGCAACTTTGCTAAAGTTGCTGATTATTTCCACTAGCTTTTTATCTGATTCTCTAGGATTCTTTGAGTAGACCATCATATCATCTGCAAAGAGTGATAGCTTGGTCTCCTCATTACCTATTTTAAAACCTTCAATTTCCTTTTCTTCTCTAATTGCTACTTCTAGTGTTTCTAGTACAATGTTAAATAATAGAGGTGATAATGGGCATCCTTGTTTCACTCCTGAACTTATTGGGAAGGCTTCTAATTTATCCCCATTGCAGATGATGCTTGCTGATGGTTTTAAATATATAATATTTATTATTTTTAGAAAAAGCCCTTCTATTCCTATGTTTTCTAGTGTTTTCAAAAGGAATGAGTGTTGTATTTTGTCAAAGGCTTTTTCTGAATCTATTGAGATAATCATGTGATTTTTGTTGGTTTGCTTGTTAATATGGTCAATTATGTGGATGGCTTTCCTAATATTGAACTATCCTTGCATTCCTGGTATAAATCCTACCTGATCATAATGAAGAACCCTTGTAATCACATGCTGGAATCTTTTTGCTAGTATTCTATTTAAGATTTTTGCATCTATGTTCATTAGGGAGATTGGTCTATGGTTTTCTTTCTCCATTTTTGACCTGCCTGGCTTTGGAATCAGTACCATATTTGTGTCATAAGAGGAATTTTGTAGAACTCCTTCTTTGCTTATTATATCAAATAGTTTGTACAATATTGGGATTAGTTCTTCTTTGGATGTCTGATAGAATTCATTTGTGAATCCATCAGGCCCTGGGGATTTTTTTCTTAGGGAGTTCTTTGATGGCTTGTTCAATTTCTTTTTCTGATATGGGGTTAAGTATTCTATTTATTTTTCTGCTAATCTAGACAATTTCTATTTTTGTAAATATTCATCCATATGACCTACATTGTCATATGTATTGCCATATAATTGGGCAAAATAGTTTTTAATGATTGCCTTAATTTCCTCTTCATTAAAAATGAGGCCTCCCTTTTCATCTTGAATGCTGACAATTTCATTTTCTTCTTTCCTTTTTTAATTGGTTGACCAGTACATTGTATATTTTATTTGTTTTTTTCAAAGTACCAGTTTCTAGTCTTATTTAATAATTCAATAGTTCTTTTACATTCAATTTTATTAGTTTCTTCTTTAATTTTTAGGATCTCTAATTTAGTTTTCATCTGGGGATTTTTAATTTGTTCACTTTCTAGTTCTTTAATTTGCATGCCCAATTCATTGACCTCTGCCCTCTCTAATTTATTAATATATGAACTCAAGGATATAAATTTCCCCCTTAGTACTGCTTTGGCTGCATCCCATAGATTTTGAAATGATGTCTCATCATTGTCATTTTCTTCAATGAAATTATTATTTCTATGATTTGTTCTTTAACTTACTGATTTTGGAGAATCATATTATTTAATTTCCAATTAATTTTTGATTTGCCTCTTCACATACCCTTACTAATTATCATTTTTATTGCATTGTGATCTGAAAAGGTTGTATTTATTATTTCTGCTCTTTTGCACTTGTTTGCAATGTTTTTATGCCCTAGTACATGGTCAGTCTTTGTGAATGTATCATGTGTTGCTAAAAAGAAGGTGTATTCCTTTTTGTCCCTATTTATTTTTCTCCACATATCTACTAACTCTAATTTTTCTAATATTTAATTCACTTCTCTTACTTACTTCTTATTTATTTTTTGGTTTGATTTATCTATTTCTGATAGAGGAAGGTTCAGGTCTCCCACTAGTATAGTTTTTCTATATATTTCATCCTTGAGATCCACTAGTTTCTCCTTTAGAAATTTGGATGCTATGCCATTTGGTGCATACATGTTGTGTACTGATATTTTCTCATTGTCTATACTGTCTTTTATAAGGATGTAATACCTTCTATATCTCTTTTAACTAGATCTATTTTTACTTTAGCGTTGTCAGATATCATGATTGTGACTCTTGCCTTCTTTTTCTCAGTTGATTCCCAATAGATTTGGCTACATCCTCGTACTTTTACCCTATATATATCTACCTTCCTCAGGTGTATTTCTTATAGACAACATAAGGTAGGATTTTGGTTTCTAATCTACTCTGCTATTTCTTCCACTTTACAGGTGAGTTCATCCCATTCACACTTAAAGTTATGATGACTACTTGTGTATTCCCCATCATTTTGATTTTCTCTCCTTGTCCCGACCTTTCCTTTTGATTATTTTCTTCTACACCAGTATTCTCTTTTTAAACAGACCCTCTAATCCCCACGCTTATTTTACTTTACTTTCTCCTTCTTATTCCTCTCTTAATTTTCTTTTGGGGTCCTTTAAGCTACCTCACACTCTCTCTCCCCTTATATTGCTTCGTTCCCCACCCTCCCTTTCCATACCCTCCTTTTTTATTCCACTTTTGTTTTTTTAGAGTCTATTAAATTCCCTTCCCCTCTCTTTTCCTCCCTCCTTTTTTACCTCCTCTCCCTAATCTCTCTCTCTTAGTTTTCCCCTCTCAGTTTCCTTATAGAGTAAGATAGAGTTCAATACCCCAATGGATCTAGATGCTCTTTCCTCTTGGGATTGATTCCACCAAGAATAAGGTTTGAGTATTACCTCAGATCTATGGGCAAGGTTTCTGTTTGTTTCCAGGTTTTCAGGTAGGTCTATGATTCTCAAATTGTTTCTCCAACTTCTATTTTCAAGGTCAACCACCCTCTCAATGAGATATTTTGTGTTGCCTTCTACTCTGTCATTTTTTGGCTTTGCTTTATCAATTCTTGCTGTCTTGTGAGATCATTGGCTTCTACTTGTTTAATACTAGTTTTTAATGACCGGTTTTCAGCTAAGATCATTTGATTTTCCTTTTCGGTTTGATCTATCCTGTTTTTTATGGCTTCCAGCAGGTCATTTCTGGCCTTCAATTTGCTTATTATTTAATTTGATTTCTGGGCTTCAATTTCCAAGTGGGAGATCCTGTCTTTTTTTCTTTTTGGACTATTTCCCATTTTTCTTGCCACATCTCTTCCATTTTTCTGACAATCTTGGATTTAAAATCTTCCATAGTCCCTTTTTAGAAGTCATGTTGTCAGAGGTTGAAGTTGGATAGAACCCTGCATGTGGAGTCAGGAATACCTGAGTTTAAATATGACTGGATACACTTGCTAGTGATGTGACCCCAGGCATATGACTTAAACTCACTTTGCTCATCTATAAAATATGGATAATGATAGCACATGCTTTTTTTAGATTTGTTGTGAAGATAAAGCTAGAAAATATTTGTAAATTACTTTGCAAATGTTAAAGTATTGTATAAATGCTAGCTATCATCATTATTATCATTAGCCAAGATAAACAAAAATACTTCTCAAAATAACAATTCATTAATCAGGAACTTGGGGGAATTTAGGAGTACTTTGAGTAATGTCCATTGCTAGTTCAGAAGGCTCATGATGTTTTCCTGGTTCTTTTTACCTTGATAATCATTGCTTCCTACAAATGCTCTTCACACCATTAACATTCTTGGAAACCAAATGGAGTTCATTCATGTAATTTGGTTTTCCTCCAATATGCTCTATTTTTGATGTGGAGGGTTCTTGGTTGAAGGAAATTTATCTTAAGACTTTCATGAGATTAACAAAAGCAATTGCCTTTCATAGTGGAGAAGGATTGGTCAGTGAGACTTGATGATGGACTACTAACAAAAATGAGCTATGCCATCAAGACTCAATTATAGACAATAGCTGCTAAGTGGCCCTGAGAATTCTTAGCATTGGAAGTAGTCAGTGAGAGAGGATGAATATGTTTACTGGATCTGAAAGATCTGCAACACTAATGCTTCTACGAAGTCCCTAAGCTAGAGCTAGTTACGTGCATTCCTCAAAAGACTTCTGATTAGGGTTCAAGATAAGTTTACTATTTAGTCCCAGAAGAAAAAAAAGAGGTTATATCAATCAGCAATTAAAACAAGTTTAGTCAAAAAGGACTGTAAAGTTATTCATTTCAATATTGCTCCCTTCCTCTTATTCCTCATTACCTTCCTTCTTCTTTTTGCTTTCCTAATCTTCCTTCTCTAACTTCTTTTTCTTCTTCTCCTCTTCCCTTGAGGTATCAAATCAATGTAGATTCTTACAGTGCCAATCATGATATATCCATCTCTTCTTAACTCCTGAATACTTGTCTACCTAATGCCTTGAGGAACTTTCTTTAGACCTTATTGACATTATGTAAGAAACAACAAGGTATGATGGATAGCCCTAGTAGTTGTTCAGTCATTTCATTCATGCCTGACTCTACTTGTCCCCATTTGGCATTTTCTTGGCAAAGATACTGAAGTGGTTTGCTATTTCCTATAACTGACACCTAATATTTGGTACAATGATTACTTTTTTAAAGTAATAAGTTCATCTTTATCTGTTTATCCCTTTAGGGAAGACCCTAGATGTTAGCTATATTTAAGTTTTATTTGAGTCCTCCCTACCACACCTCCCTGAACTGCAGGGTGGGGAATAGAACATGTAAAGAAAAATTTTAATTCTTTCTCATCCTTTAGGATTATATAATGATCTGTGAGCTTAAAACAAAGGTTCCTTATGGGTAGATAGTTACCTTCTAAGCTGCATATAACACATACACATATAAGCATGTGTGAATTTATGTTCATATACCCATAGATATGATATGTAGAAACTACATCTAGATATGGAAATATGCCTGTATGTTTTCTTGACCATATGTGTATACTAAAATAAATACCAGATGTTCATAAACATATATATTATGAATTATTTCTTACTCTAATAAAAGCATCTTAATCTCACTTATCTCTTTGTTTTCATTACTTTCATTGTCATTCTTCTCAATCTCTCCACATATCATCTTTCATACCACACATAAGTTTTGGAATGATGTGACTTTTTCTTTAAAGTAATAGATGATTGATTTATGAGATATTCTTTCTCATGAAGGTAGGAAAACTGCTTAATTCTACTGAAGTTGTGTGATTCCTAAAGGCATTCCCTTAAATCACAATTTCTCTTCTTTTAGAACTAAAATTCAATTCCTAAACCATAGTCTGATTTTTTTTTACAAACCATATATGGAGCATAGGGTGAGACTGGGGAATGTAGTCTATATTTGTCCACAAAATCCAGGCATAGAACAAACTACTTTACACAGCAGGCAATAAACTTACAGAACTCATTGGCCCCAAGAGGTCGTGCAGGCTGAAAATATAAATTGGCCCACAAAGGGTTGAGATAAAGTCATGATAGATTTGAAATGGATTATTAAAGGACTCTTGCTGGGGTTGTTTGAAAAATGTCCATGTCTTTTGGTACCAGGGACCCTTCATGGCCCTGCCAGAGACAGAATACTGGGCTGGATGGATCATGAATTGTGGATAATGGATTGGACTCAGCATGATTTTTTCTCATGTTTCTCTTTTCTCATGTGCAGGAAGAGAATTTTAAATCCATCTACCATTGCTAGGATAAGCATGTGAACTCAAAGATCAGCATGCTTATATGGGAATCATAATCCAGAAGGGCACTACTACTCCTGCCTTAGACTAAGTATCTGAACTACTAGAAGCTGCACCAAATGGTACAATATATATTTATGTATTTAATGCATTATTAAAAGAATGCATATTTAAAAGACAAATAATTAAGATGGAGTCCCTGTCCTCATGGCATTAGTGTCTTGTTGATGATATATTATGTGCAAAGAAAGAATGTTTTCCATTCTGCAACTCTCTCCTCTTTCTTGGTGCTCAAGCCCTAAACAAAAAAGTGGGAATGAGGAAGCTAACATCTCTAAAGGAAGTAATGTAGGATATGACCCTTTTAATGACAAGGAAAGTGGAATAATAAAGAAGATATGGAATAATAAAGAATATAAAGAAGGATGGATGTTGACTAACCCTGTTGATGAACCTTCTCATAATAAAAATTTAATAGGTATAGCTGTGTCCTTAAAGCAGACATTGGGCAGCTGGGTGGTGTGGTAGATAGAGTGAGTACCAGGCTTAGAGTCAGGAAAACCAAGTTCAAATCTGGTCTGTTACTGCCTATGTAACCCTGGGCAAACCACTTAACCCTGTTTGCCTCAGTTTCCTCATCTGTAAAATGAGCTGGAGTAGAAAATGTAAACTACTCCAATATTTTTCCCAAGAAAACACAAAATGACATCATGAAGAATCAAACATGACTAAAATGATGGAACAAAGGGAGACATTGGCCCATAACATCAGCAGTGAAAATATATAGCAGCAAAAGTTTAGAGATATGATCAGAACAGAACTGTAGTCAGTGAGCTGAGAAGGCTTTGCCTAGGACTGATTGATTCAGTAGAAAGAGCAACCCAAATCTCGGTTCATTGGCAAACATTTACTAAGCACCTACTACTGTGTGCCAGGAACTGTTCTAATAAAAAGTGATGGGGATTTAAAGAGAGGCAAATCGGCCAGTTCTTCCTCTTCAGGAACTTTCTTTCTAATGAGAAGGACAACATGTAAATAAATAGGGAAGATATATACAGGATATATCCACAGGAAAAAATGGAGAAAATCAATAAGAGAGATGACATTACTACCATTAAGGAAAGGTTAAAAAAGTTTTCTTGCATAAAGTAGAACTTTAGGATACCTGAAGGAAGCCAGAGAAGCTAGGAAGTAGAAATGATGGAAGGGAGAATTCTAGGCATAGGTGACAGCCAGTGAAAATGCATAGATTCTAGAGATGGAGAGTCTCATTCAAAGAACAATAAAAAGGCCAGTGTCACTGGATCACAGAGTATGAGTAAAAGGGAGGGGTTAAATAATAAGAAGCCTGGAAAGGTTTGGAAGAAGCCAGGTTATGGAGGGCTTTATAAGTCAAACAGGATCTTATATTTGATCCTGGAGAATTTAAGAAAGGGTTGGGAGGAGGTCATTTTATGATCAAACCTATATCTTTACCTTCTGTTTTAGCATCAATATTGATTTTAAGACAGAAGAGCAGTAAGGGCTAGGCAACTGATTTGCCTAGGATCATGTAGTTAGGAAGTGTCTGTAGTCAGATTTCAACCCAGGACCGCCCATCTCCAGGCTTGACTTTCTATCCAATGAACCAACTAGGTGCCTCCTATTAAGAGGTTGTGAAAACTTTTATGCAAGGAAATGATATTGTAAGGTCTTGGAAGACTGGTCTGGCAGAAGAGTGAAGGATATTTTATAGGTAATGTGAAGGGGCAGTGGACTGTCCAGTTTGATTGGTTGTTGTTCAGGGATTTAGTCATGTACAAGTCTTCATGATTTTGTGCATTATACTCTCCATGGGGTTGTCTTGGTGAAGACACTAGAGTTGTTTGCTATTTCCTTCTCCAGTCAGGTAAGGCAAACAGAGGTTTGCCTAGGGTCCCACAGCTAGCAAATGTTTGAGGCCATATTTGAACTCAGGTTTTTTTGGACTTCTCTTTCCACTAAGTGCTCTTTCCACTAAGCTATGTAGTTGCTCAAGTTTCCTCTTTTTTGAGAAGGCTGTCATTTAACAGATGTGCATGATGACTAAGGAAGGCTGGATACATAAGCATGACTGCTGCTTAATCATATAAAGACTGATTAAAGAAATGGATGGCTTAATGGACTTAGAATCATCTTTAAGCCTGGGAAGTATTATTAGGGGATGTTTATGGGGAAGAAACAAGAGGTAAACATCTAAATATTTTGAGTTTATTAGTGGGGAAATGGGATAGAAATGAGGGTAACAAGGAGAAGGGAAATTTCTAAATCTTATCCCCAAAACTGATTCCCCTTAATGACTATCCTAACTTCCTAAGCTAAATACATTAAGTTCCCCCAAATAGAACCTCATAAACAGAATCCAGGTATGGGCCAAGATCCAAGAGTTAAAGTCCAAATCCTTTCCCAGTAGAGATTGATGGTCCTTTTCTTGATCTTCACTCTAGCTTCCAGCAAGCAGCTTGTTCAAGCAGTCTCTCTCCTCAAGCTGGTATCTTACAGGGGCCAGATATCTTATGAAAATTACATATATAACCAAATCTTCAGCAAGAAGACTGTTTTCAGTTGGAACCACACCTCCCATTGGAATGTTAACCCAGGTTCTCATGTGATTCTGTGTTACATGTCTCTGTCAAAGAAAAGGCAGTCTTTCTTTGCTTACTACAGAAGGGACCTTTGATATCACCTTGTTCTTCAAGAAATATTTCATATTTCACATCATATTTAATTTCATTTATATTATATTTCATCAGAAGACCAAGTATAAATATACATGTAAAAGATCAACAGAAAAGAAAAACGGGAGAGTTTTGGAAGGAAGGGTTACATTGTTCTAGACTGCCAAGTTCATTTCGAATCTTCATTCTCTCCTCTCTCTCTCTCAAAGGGTTAGTTTTGATAAAATTGGGAGAGAAATGCCATCTAGTTAAAAATGTTAAGATAAAGTTCAAAAAAGGTTTTTGATATACTCTACCATAGATGCTTTTCAAGGCTAACAGTACATCATGAAATATTACTCTTGATAGCATTTTTAGGGAAGTTATGAATGCAGCAATGATCAAATGCTCAACTGGATCTGTAGTCAAAATGATTCAGGAGTTCCCTCCAATGATGCAGATTGTAACCTAATACATATCTGCCCATCCATTGTAACTCTGGTCCACATTGTCCCAAAAGTTCACCAAAGGTGACGACCCAATGTGTCCTTCTAGCTTACTCCCAAGAGCCCCTCTTAATGTCTGCCTCTCCTCCTTCATTTTTACCACCTGATCAGATCATCGTCTCTTCCTATAGTGCAATTCCTTCATGATATCTTTTTCTTCTGTTCTTAGTTGTATGTCTTTTGTGGTTTTAGGTGGCAACCTGCTCTGTCCTCTGTGGGATATATATTTGAAATCCCTTGGAGACAATCTACCACTTGTTTTATAGGCTGAGAAACAGAAGAGTGAAATGACTTGCCAGCAAGTCATTGTCAAGAGTCAGGTCCTGATCCCCAAGCCAAGGTTCTTTCCACTCTATCTTGCTGCCTCAGCAGACTGCTGCCCAACTGGCATCGGAATAGGTACACACATTTTATGTTATAAAATCAGCAACACTTGCGAAAGTGGAGAATGGAAAGATTTGTAGGACGGGAAGAAAATTGTTCTGCCTCTGAAGCAAAGACCAGTGACTATGTGCCTTTGTATATAGAAGTTGTAACTCTACAAACAGTCCTATTGTCTAACATAGAGCTTTGTGATCTTTTATGAGTTATGTCGATCTTGGGCAATCTGAAGGAGCTGATGGACCGATTATCAGAAAAAGGCTTTTAAATGTACAAAATAAAATGCATAAGATTAAAATAGAAACTGAATTTATTGAAACAGGTATTAAAAATGTTTTTTAAGTTCACAGACAATGGGTTGAGAATTTCTTGTCAAGTGGTTTGAGGCTTACGAAGTAAGTGCCTTATGTCTCTAAGGATAGTAGAATATATGCAAGTGTCCTAGGCTTGGAGTCAGGAGGCTTTCAGGTGGGAATGCCATCTCCCACACTTACAAGCCCTGTGACAGTGCAGAAATCACTTAACTTCTCACCGTTTTGATTTTTTCTTTATCTTTCAACTAGAGCAGAACCCACTTCAGAAGTTTCAAATGAGATTATATATTCAAAGCACTTTGCCAACTTTACAGAGCTCAATATATATCAATTATCCCTCCCAAGATAGCTAGGCCATACAATAAAGTGCTGGGTCTAGAATCAGGAAGATTTACCTTCCTGAGTTCAAATCCAGCCTCAGACACTTACTTACTAGCTGGGTGGCCTTAGGCAAGTCACTCTTTGCCTTAGTTCCCCACATTAAATGAGCTGTTGAAGGAAATAGTAAGCTATGCTGGTATCTTTGCCAAGGAAATACCAAATGAGGTTATGAAGAGTTGGACATGATTTAACAACAAAAATAAATTATCCTTTCCATTTTCCCATTTTACAAATGAAGAATCTGAAGGTCAGCAACCTTAGGAAATGATTGAAATGTTGAACAATGTTTTCAAACAATGAAAACTTATATATCCATTTGATTGTGAGCTCCTTAACTATGACCATGTAAATAAATATTAAAATGAGAAAATAAAATTGAATACTATGAAATTATAATGATCAAGCCTGACCCTGAAGAAAGGAGGGGAAAAACAACAACAAAGCTTTCTCATTTCTTTGCAGAAGTGGGAGAGTAGGGTATGGTTTGATTGATATGAACTACTCCCCCTGCCCCCACCACAAACTTTTTTCTTATTCTTTTAAAAATTATTCTTCCATTAATTTTTAAAAATCATTAGGCCTTTTTTCTTTCTCTTTCCAACTGCTTTTGCTCTGGGGAGGAAACTGATGTATTCATTGAATTGTGAGCTCCTTGAGTACAAGCACAGTCTTTTACCTCTTTTTTATTGACTGACAACTGATTCCTAATAAGTCAGGCCACCTACAAAGTAGTCACCCTGTGTGGTGGTATGCTTATTCCTATAATGATGTCTTTGCTCAAAGCATTGTGGGAATTGACTCTTCATTAGAAATTGTCTTTATTAGAAACTTTTTGTGAATGACACAGAAAAATTAGTCCCATTCATCTTGGTTAAATCACCATAAAATGACATCTCATTAAAGTTTTGATCACCCAACTTATTTTGTTTGTTGTAGCTCAGCCAGGCTAGAAATATAATGACTGCTCTCAAACTTGATCCCAATTCTGATCAGCAGAAAAGCTTTAACCTGCTCTACTTTTCAACCTGAGCACCCTCCTTAGGGAGCTTGATGCTCCCTGCCAACCATTCCTAGATTCCAGAGTCTCACCATATTGGCGCAGTGCTTAATTGATTTTAGTCCTAGTGTAACCCAGAACTGGGACAGCTGAGTGATGTAGTGGACAGATGTCTTGCCTGGACAGAAGGCTCATCTTCCTGAGAATAAATCTGGCCTCACACACTTAAAGCTGTGTGACCCTAGACAAGTCACATTATTCTGTCTCAAGTTTCCTCATCTATACAATGAATTGGAGAAAGAAATGGCAAACTACTCTTTTTACTAAGAAAACCCCAAAATTGGGTCATGAAGAGTTGGAAATGACTGAAATGATTGAACAACAACAAGAAGCTCAGAACTCCTGAGCTACCAACCTTGGCTGCCCCTGCTACTAGGGAAGGTGGTCTCTACAATCAGATGATAACAAATTTTGTTAATTAGCCATAACTCTACATTTTGAGCATTTAAGAAAATTCACCCTCAAAGGATGCAGATTTGCTGCCAAAGGACATTTTAAAAACTATACAGTCACATCCACAACAAGAATTCCAACAATCAAGAATGTCAAAATCAGTTCATAGTCTACCCAAGTGACTATTTTAAGGACACCACTCCTTTGATGGGATAGATCCAAGTATTAAAAAATGTTTTATTATAGTATCATAAGGACAGTATAAATAGAGGGGGGAAATTTATTATTGGGTTTGGAATCTTGTGAGGAATAATTAGATATAGGAGCAAGTTTTAAGAGAGATCATCAGAAAATGGATTTAAAGCTGGAAAGGCTTAGAAGCCATTCAATCCAACATTGTCATTTTATAGTTGAGCAAATGGAGGCACATGGTGATGAAGTGACTTAACTACAATCATACACTTACTTCTTCTGAGGAATAATTTGAATGCAGGTCTTTCTGACCTCAAAATCTATGCACTAGCCATTGAGACACCTAGTTATATTTTTCATAAAAGCATTTAGAACAAGAGCCCCCTCCAAACTAAAATATTTATAGCAATATGCTACATTTGTAACAAAATACTAGAAACAAAGTAGTGGATTCTCCATTCTGGAATGGCTAAATAAATTGTGATATACTAATAAAATGGAAGAAACAATGAAAATAAAGATTATAGTTAAGGGACTGATGCAAAGTTGACAGAATAGAACCAGGGATACAATATATTTGACTATGACCATGTAAATGAAAATTTAATTGAGAAAATAAAACTGAGTACTATGTGATTATAATGATTGAGTTTTGCTCTGAAGAAAGGAGGGAAAAGGTATTTTTCCCACTTCTTTACAGAGGTTGGGGACTAAAGGTATGGAAAGTTGTATATATTATCAGATTTGGGTGATTTGTTGGTTAGTTTACCTGAGCTGCTTCCCTGCACACACACTTTTTTCCTATTTATTTTTTCTATTAATTTTTGTATTCATTAAACTTTTTTCCTCTCTCTGTCCCACTGCTCCTACCCTGGGAAGAAGGGAAGAAGAAACTTTTATAAACTTTTATAACATATAAATAGAATCAAGAAAAACAAATTTTCATACTAGCTATGTCCAAAATATGTATTTCTCATTCTATAAATTAATCCATCTCTTCTCTATCAAGTGGTGGGCTATGTTCTTCATCATCAGCCTTTTGAATTAATGATTGATTATTGTTTTCAGAACTATTTATGTTTATAATATGGATGCTAGAGTGTAAATGGTTCTCTTGGTTCTGCTCACTTTGTTATAAGGAGTGGTTTTCTAGAAAGGAAGAGAGAGACATTTAAAAATGAAGGTCATATAAAACAAAAGCTGTCAATAATTTTTAAGCTCAAAGGCCTGACTAAGAGAAGATGGAATGAAATTGGAGGTTAGTGGGGAAACAGTCTGACCATAGTTGAGATAAATAAATTGGCAATAGAAGTGGGAATGAGAAGTAACTCCCTGCAAGAAATATGGAACAAACAGGAGGAAAAAGGATTTGGTGAAAAAAGACCACCAAAAATCAAAGATGATACTATTGCATGGAGGCAGAAGAGTTTAGCAATGGCAGCAAAGACACTCTTGAAGGCAATAAGGTAGTCTTGGCCAGGTCCAATGACCTGTGAGGTAAAAGTGAGTGAACTTCATTAGAAACCTTAAAAGCATTTGTATTCTCAGTGGGGCACTCTGTCATGGAGCAGAGCTTCCCATACCTCTTAGCCATAAGTTTCCTTTAGGAGGGCTAGGTTCTTTCTATGTGTCTTCCTACCAACCAGTCTTTTTACCTCCCTTTGGCAATGTGCACTGTCAATTATGTTGAGTGTTTGTACTCCCCTCTTCTGCCAGGAGATGCTCTTTCTTATTACTGAGAAATGCAACTGATCTCATCTCACCCTTCCTTTTGAAATGGAAATTGCTTCATTTGTCAGTTTGTCAGCCTCCCAACTAATCACACACAGGCACACACACACTCCACATATACTACTTGAGAACTGCATGCCAAGTCTCTCTGTAGTCTTGCAAGAGTTCTTAGTATTTTCTGTGTCATGGACCCCCTTGACAATCTGGTGAAGTCTACGTGCCCTTTCTCTGAAGAATGTTTTTAAATGTTTAAAATGAAACACATGAGATTATAAAGGAATCCAATCATTTTAAAATTAGGATATAATTATTTTCCTATCCAAAGAGACCCTTTCAGAATCTATGCAGAGATCCCTTGGGAATCCTTGGATCCCAGGTTAGGAACCTCCTCCCTAAAGAGTTGGCAGCCCTGGAGTATACCATAACATGTATCTCTGATCCCATTCTCAGCATGTTTATACAGATGAAATCAGGCTTAAAAGGGAGAAGTAGGAAAAGGAAAATGGCAGCTAAGGTAGCATATGGCAAAAGGAAAGAAGAAACAATTCTATCTTCACAGGGGTGGGAATTGTGGAGGCTGGGCTTCTTAGGGTTGGCGAGTTTTGATGATGACTGGATTCTATATGATGGTGATAACCAATAGCATTACTTTCCTCATAACAACTCCTGTGAGTAAGGTAGTTAATACAAGTATTATTATCATTTTACAAATAAGATAAATGAGACCCCAAAGAGGGTAAGTTGATTTGTCCACATTTACAGAAATAATAATTGTGAAAGTCAGCTTTTGAGCCCCTTGAATGAGATTCCAGGGACAGAATTCTTTCTACTTTCCTATGGAAGAGGTTCAGACTAATTTTTTTAGTAATGGCTAGGAAGCTACTATTTTCTCTCCCTCTACTTCTCTCCCAAATGCCTGCAATCCACTGGGATTCAACAACCATTTATTAAATGTATACGCTATTCCAAACAATGTGTTAAGAATTAGGCATATGAAGAAATTAAAACCAGGCACAGTAAAGAGATATCTGTACATTATGATAAGGGGAGAGGGTGGAGGGATAGAGGTCTAACAACTAAGGGGATCAGGAATGTTTACTTTACGGCAGAGCACTGGAACTAAAGCCTTCAAGGATGTTAGATGTTTCAAGGAAAAGGAATGAGTGCATTCCAGGCAGGGGCAAATGCCTACACAGAAGCCCAGGTGTGGGAGATGGAATCTTAACTTTGCAGAAGAGCAAATAGACTAGTTTGGTTGAAAGGTACAGCACATGAAGGGACTCAAAGTCTTCTGCTTCATCTTTGAATAAGAATAAGGAACCCTGCCACCCCAAATTGGGACAATTGTTTACATTTTCAGGATCTTAGCAATTGCACTTTTCTCCATCTATTTTTATCTCCTCTACTCACATAGCCTCCAAAAGAATTCATAAAAACTATCAGACTTGTTATTGTTTCAGAAGAGTCAAATTGGAAATAACTTTTTCTGGCAGTGAGGGAAAGAAGAATTTCCCTTATCTTTTTATGATAGAGGATTACTCTTATTCTTTCTAATCAGATCAATTTTTCACCTGTCCCTTTGCTGATTATATTCTTTTCTGAAAGTTTAACATAAAAAGCACTCACTGCCTTGGGGGTAAAAAGGAAAGTGTTCACTGCAGGTAAATAAAGGTGAGAACTGAGTAGTTAAGTTGTCAAAGGCAAACCTACTGCTTTGAGCCAAGTGTAGGCATGATGTATTTGAAGTGGGCATACTTTTTGTTATCTTAATATCAGAATAAAAATGTGTCTGTTAACTTGTTTTAAGCCTCTATTTTGACTTTGAATTGTTTTGAGTAAGTTGTTTTTCAGCACTAAGATAAGCATTGGTTTGGTATGATGCAGTAAACATGATGTGTTTCTGTCCTTAAAAAAATTAATAGGCATATGGAGATCCTCTGATAGGACAAACTACCAATAGAAAAATGTTAAAAATAGCTTTATCTGTAGTTCATAATTATAAACTATGGATCTAATTATGTAGTGAACAACTTAGGACAACCAAATGCTACAATTATAAGAAAATCATCAGAGGCCCTAGCTATAAGCTCGGTCCTGAGTGAAGATTATCTCCTGAATTCCCCACACTTGATGAATAATGTTGATTGATGGAGACTTGCCTGAAGACCATCTTTGAAGAGACACATGGTCTCTGTCTGAGCAGAGAAGTTACCTCATCATGAGTCTAGTATGAAAGAAACTCATTAGAACTTCTTAGACTGAGGATGAGGTTTGTTTTTATTTTGATTTATTTTGATTTATTTTTTTAAAACCCTTACTTTCCATCTTGGAGTCAATACCGGGTATTGGTTCCAAGGCAGAAGAGTGATAAGGGCTAGGCAATGGGGGTCAAGTGACTTGCCCAGGGTCACACAGCTGGGAAGTGTCTGAGGCCAGATTTGAACCTAGGACCTCCCGTCTCTAGGTCTGACTCTCCATCCACTGAGCTACCTAGCTGCCTCTGGGGTTTGTTTTTAGAGAAGTATTTTTGCATGTATTTATTAATAAATTTTGACTGGATCTATATTAGGAATCCAAGTCTAATTAATATTCCCACAGTACTAGCTAGTGTGTTTGCTGTTTGATCGTTTTAGTCAAGTCCCATCCTTTGTGACCCCATTTGGGGTTTTCTTGGCAAAGATGCTGAAGTGGTTTACCATTTCTTTCTCCAGCTCATTTTACAGATGAGGAAACTGAGACCAACACTGTAAAGTGATTTGCCCAGGGTCACACAGCTAGGAAGTGTCTGAAGCCAGATCTGAACCCAGAAAGTCAAGTCTTCCTGCCTCTAATTCTGGTAGTCTACCAACTGAACCACTCAGCTGCTTTAATAATAGATATGTATCAGTAAGTCATCTATAAGAATGTACCATGTATTACTATGAGAATATTAAACACACACACACTTCCCTATATGTGGGTCTTGCCCTAAGTAAATTTATATGGTAGGTGTGGAATTAGAAAATCTTGTACCCTTGGACTTCATCTCCCAGCATCCCTTTTCTTTTCATCTTCACGTTTACATTTATGTGTATTTATAGTTGGATGTTTTTCCCCACCCACTCTCTCTTCTCTCATGACCGCAGCTGTTAGCTCCCTTTTTACTCTAACTTTTTTATTTTAGTTGTTATTAATAAGTCTTATTAAATAAAATTAATGGAGTTATTGTACATTGCTTTTTAAGCTTACATAGGTAGGTTGTTACTGTGCAGTCATTCAATCATTTCTGATTCTTCATGACCCTATGGACTAAAGTATGCCAATATCGTCCCTGGTGTTTTCTTGGCACAGATATTGGACTGGCTTGCCATTTCCTTCTCCAGATGGTAGGTAGATGGGTTTGTCTTATACCTCCCACATATGTGCACACATGATCACATGCATATGTGGCTGTTTGTAACATGCATGTGTAATATGCTTATTTACATGCATGCATGCATACATACATACATATCCACACGCAATACATAGAAGACCAGGTTACTATCCTGCTCAACAAATTCCAGTGGCTCCCTAGAACCCCAAGATCAAACGCAATCTCTTTTGCTTGACATTTAAAGCTCTTCATAACTTGCCCCAAATTCCCTTCATAGCCTTATTTATAATTCTTATTATATTCATATTCTTATATTCATATATTCACTGATATTCATATATTTTATGTGGTCAGCCAAACTGGGCTTTTTTATGTTCCTCATTCATGATACTCAGTAGTAATCGTCAAATCTTTGAACAGACTGTCCCCATATTTGAAATTCAGTCCCTTCTCACGGCCACCTCATACAAGATCTATTTTTCTTCATAATTCAGTTCAAGCCACTCTAAGAGGTTTTTCCTGCTCCCTCCACCTGCTAGAGCCCTCTCAGAAAACTACTTTGTATTCATTTTGTATAAAATTTATATTTTATTATGTGTACGTGAATTTTCCCCCAGTGATATGGCGTAAACTCCTTAAGGACAAGGATTGTTTCATTTTCATCTTTGTATTTCTCAACACTGTTAAGATTAAAATTTTGGGGGAGACTGATAGAGGTAGAAATGTGTTTCTCTCTGCAAGGAGTATGATTTCTATGAGGTTTATTAAAGGTCAAGGGTTAAAAAAAATACAAGCAAGAGAAGCCATGAGGCCCACTCAAATTTCACTCACATCATGAGAAGCGTCTGTTTGCCAGCCGGGGCAGGAAGAGAAGAGCGCTAATAGCCTTTACAGCCAGGTTAAATACTCCATCTCGCTCTCAGCCCAGACGAGGTTACAAGGCATTCTGGGAAGTGAGCAAGGACTCCTGAGGATTGAAGTCCTGGATTCAAGTCTCCATTTTCTACAACACCTAGAAAATAGTAGGTGCTTGATAAATGCTTGTTAACAACAACAACAGCAACTGGCATTTATATCGATTTGCAAAGAATTTTACACAACTTGTCTCATTTTATCCTCATGACAACCTCAGAGGCAGGTGTTATTATTATATCACAATGTATATTATGTTAATTATATATAAATAACAATGATATATTAATATTATTCCCATTTTATAGATGCAGAAAATCAGGCACTGAGAAGTTAAGTGATTTGCTTTGGATCACATAGGTATTAAGTAGCTAAGGAAGGATTTGAATTTAGATCTTCCTGAATTCATGTCTAGTGCTCTATCCTCTGCAGTACCAATAACAATACTAAGATAAAACCATGCTCTAATGATATAGGTATTCTTTCTACCATCCTGGATCACGGCACTCCCATGCTTCCTTTTCCTGTAAAATTCTCACCTGTGTTCATGCCATAGATTTTCCTTGCACACTTACTCACTGTCCTATTCACTTGGATTATTTTAATATGTCAATATTAAATGTCCATTCTCTCTTAATTCTGCTTTATAACCCACTTGATATTTCATATCCTTTGTATCTTTTCTGAAACTTCTGGGGAACGAGTTGGGATATACTGAAGGCATAGCAATAGAGGGACTATGATTTGGGGGATAGAGAGTCAGCCTTGGAATTACATAACCTGGCTTCAAGTTCCACCTGAGATGGATGAGCTACGGTGGTAGGTAATTCTTTTAACCTCTCTATACCCTTGGGGGGCTCTTTAAGACTACAATTGTAGAGTAGGTGCAGATCTGAATTGGCAAATAGAGTTTCCTCACTGGGAGTTCCTTAGACCAATAAAATCAAAGGCTGGTCCAAAAAATATTCATAGATATTAATAATAAAAGTAGTTTTGCAGATAAGTTACCTAAATTTATCATTCACATTTTTTCCTTTTCCATTAGTCTGCTGTCTTCCATTGGGAGGATGGGAACATTGAGTATTAGAAAAATAAATAGAATCATTGTCCATCTTTATTTCTCTAGTGTAACAAGTAGGTGTTTGTGTGAGTAGTCTCATTAGCACCATCTTCTTGTTATATCCCAAGAGTCAACTCAAGTTCAATATACAGTTGGCTCAGAGCCCACCCACTGGAAATTCATCTTACTTGGATCAAACTTCACATCTTAATAAAGCAAAAGAACTTAATTAGATTAGGGAAAGAATGATGATATTGAGAAGCAACAAGCAACATATAACAGAGAGCCATTACTTTCATTTCAATTCCAGAATTATATCTCTCAGTCTCAAGGACCTGGGATGTGATGTTTCTTCATTCCTCCTGAGGCCTCCAAAAGGATGGGAGAGAAAGGTAAGTAGTTCTTTATAAAATCCCCTTTCTCCCAATGCAATAAAAGATGTGTGGGGGTAGGTGGAGGTGGGGAGAGAAATAAATGCATCATGCAAGTAAATGACCCAGGAAGCTGCCAATAACTCCTTTGGTGTACCAGTTTTTTTTTAGTTTGCTTCAGGATCCCTTAGAGTGTTGACTGTTCACAATAAATCTTCTTTTTAGCCAATTTAGGAAGTTTTCCTGGGCTACTCCACTTCTCTGCCCTCTCAGGTATTGGAAATACTCCAACTTCTTGGACTGATGGTCCCTCCCAGCAAGTTGAATTGGAAAAAGAATTGGAGATTTGTGATCAGAAAGCTGAATTTGAACCTTGATTCCACTGCATATTACCTGTGTAACATTTACATTTCTATTATCTTCTGTAATCTTCATGTTTTTGAAGGCAGAGTGGTGAACTGGATAACCTCTGCAGTCCTTTTCGGGTCTAAATTTTTTTATCCTATGTTCCTCCACATATGATTACAGTCATGTTTTCCCCTTTATCCTTGTTTATTCTCCTCTCCCCTTTTCTCATAACCTTCTTCATTCTCAGTTCAGCTGACAAATCTAGTCAACATTATTTTGTCCACTCCAAATAACCCCAAAATAAATAGGTAAAGCTATACTAGAAATGTTCTATTCCTGGAAGTAACTAGGAAACATTAGTCAGAAAAACCTGAGTCACATCTTTTAAAAGGGCACATTTCTAACCCTAATAAAAATCCTTAATTGAGAAATAATTAGTCATTTCCAAAGTTGATTAACAAAAAAAGATTAACACTTGGTGTCATAAGGACCAATATGTGGCTTTCATTTCTTCCCCTCCACTGGCCACCAGGTCAGTAATTTTTGCTTTTCTGAATGTTATCTACTATGTTTCCCCTCTCACTTTAAAACATGGTAAGACAAGTTGTACATTTTTTCCCTGAAAGGTGACAAAGCTATCCCTAGAACTTGATTAGCCCAAGGCCCAATGTTAACACTATGCCTCCTTTCACACAAGTTCCTAATAGTTTTGGAATGAATTGATATGGATTGTCGATGATCTATGGGTATAAGAAAGATCCTTTCACATGGATCTAGGATGTTAAAGACTCAGCAGATGTTCCAAGATGACATGAATAATTACACTAGATTTTGTTGACTGGAAATATTTCCATATAAAGATGTAGGAGATTACTTCTTCATTAGATAAGAGCTAAAGTAATAGTAATAGTGAGATAGTCTTGTATGTGCTTTCTAATATCTTTTTTGTTTTATAGTTGAAAGTGCCTTATTTTGTTCAAACAACAAAACTGAACAAACAACTGGATAAAGGTAGGCTTACCCCCAAGAGACCTCCTTTGGATATTTTCTTATTTCTAATCATGAGCCATAATTATAGTTGCTATCTGGGTTTGCATATGGATAGAGTTCCAATCAAACACTGATTTACAGATTGACTTTGTTGGTCTATACCATTCCTGCTAATGGAGAAGGTAGGGTATGGGTATTTGACCTGTGTGCACATGATCTTATATGATCTGGTCAGGAGGTTCTTGATCAATTTATTCCTCATCACCCCCAGTCTAATTTATAAAATCATAGAGGGAGCAAAAAATAGAGAAAATCAGATTTCATGTGTCAAACAAAGTATAAAGACATGCCTATGTCCTGTTATTCCTTTATAGAGTATGAAGGTTTCACTGATGGAATTATAAGCAAAGTTTACGATTTATCCTTTCCCCTTTAAAAAAATAGGGTCTTTACAGCCAGATTTCTCAGTGGATTAAGAGCCAGGCCTCGCTTTGGGAGGGGAGGTCCTAGGTCCAAATCTGGCCTCAGACATGGCTGTGTAACCCTGGGCAAGTCACTTAACCCCTATCAATCACCTACCCTATAGCACACTTTTGCCTTGGAACCAATAATCAGTATTAATTCTAAGATAGAAAATGAGAGTTTATAGTAAAAAAGAGAAAGAGAGAGACTTTAAAAAGTTGATCTTTAAAACAAAACAAAACACACACACACAACTATGTTATCAGAAATAAAAATCAGTTGAATTTAGAGAGTTTTGTGAAGGGTGATCCCTGACAATCTAGAGGAGAGCCAATTACAGAGCAAAGAATGTAGCTCTTAGAGAAGACTCTTTCATACCCCTGCAGGTTGCAGAAAAGGAGGGGATTTTTCTTTTCTCTCTCTGAATCAGTCATAACACTTTGCAGCACAGCTCCTCATCCAGTAAGAGATACCATATTCAAATGGGAGCAGACCTAGAAAATCAAAGAGAAAGTCAGTGAAGGAAAGTTTAAAGGATATGACTCCTGACAGTGGAGAAGAGCGCCAACCATGGAACGAAGAGACAATTATCCCTGCCTAACTGGTATCAAGCTATGGAAAGGAACGGTCCCAGAGAGCCCTAATGTACAATTCACTGAGTAGACTCTGTGCCCTGGAGGGAGTTGCGTGATATTACTAGAAAAGAACAGAAAGGACATGGTGGATCTTCAGTACCAAAGGTATGACTTACTTTGATCATATATGTTCTCCAAGTGAGCGCCTCACTACAAACATGATCTACATTCGTTTCCATGGATCCTGTGTGCATTTATGAAATAGCACACACAATAGATTTTTAAGAGGAATGTTTTGTTGTTTCTTTCTTAGAATGTGATCTTAGTAAATGCCTTAATGATGTAGAGAAGGAAATAGCAAACCACTCTGGTATCTTTGCCAAGAAAACCCCAAATGAATGAGGTCACACGAAGTTGGGCACACCTGAACAACAACTACAACTTCACTTTGAGTTTATCTTAATTACTTGATGACTAGTAAAGATAAAATCACTGGTAAGGACTCACCAACTATACTTTAAAGACTTTAAAAATAGATTGAAACCCAAGGGTTTAACTAGTCCTTTGTGACCCAACCTGTACCTATTGAGTGCTCATTGAAGAAATAATCCAGAGAGTATGCTACACATACAAATAATCATCCTCTAACTCTCTCTCCTTAGTATGTTGGCACTTTGTCTTACATAGTGCAAAACAGTTTAAGAGCTAGTTATTGACTAGAAAACCAATTTGGTAAGCAAGAGCATATCAACTGTAACACTACCCTGGTACCAATATAGTAGCAATAATAACATAATGATAACTAGCTTTGATATAGTGCTTTAGGGTTTACAAAGTACTCTTATGAATATTATGTCATTTAATCCTCATAAAAACCCTGGTTCCTTTTTTTAAATCCTATTTTATAAGTGAGGAAACTGAGGTAGACAAGGGTTAATTGAATTGCTCAGGGTCATATGGTTAATAAAAAGTATCCAAGGCCAGATTTGTATTCATTACACTATGTGCTTTAGCCTTCTTACTAGGGAAATTCTACATTTAACAGTCTTTGTTCTTCAGGTTGCTCCTCAATGAAGATAAAAATGGCAGCAAATGCTGCCATTGCTCAGTTATCAGAGGCAGAATGGCCACTTATTGGATTCACTAACTCTGAAGCCTAGGAAATCTGATTTATTCCTGAGTTAATCTGTCACCCTCTGGCATCCTTTCAAGACAGCCCTGAATATAATTGTAGGATTTGGAGGAAATGGGGAAGTCAAGTTCAATTTATTCCATTAAGATTTTAAAAACATTTAATTACGATAAAAACTGAAAAGCATTTAATGTGAACATGGCTGCTACTTTATCTTCTCCACTCATTCATTCAACCAATTGATCATTCCCTTGCTGTCTCCAGCCAATTATAATTCCTTATATGCCTTCTGAGTATAGTGATACCACTGTTAGCAGGCTGCTTGATAGTGTGCTCATGAAAGCCATATTAATGGTTCTGAGTAGTAAACCTAACTATTGAATGTATCCAGGGAGAGATATGTTTGTTGGGAAGGACTGGAGAAATAACCTAATAATCATGATGGTAGAAAATTCATAGAATAGATCAAGAGCCAAAAGGGAATTCAAAGAACATCATCTAGTTGGACCTCTTCATTTCACCACTGAAGAAACTGAGGCTCAGGGAGGTCAAGAGATTTGTCCAAAGTAACTCAGTTATTAGACATCAATAGTGGGGTTTGAACTGAATTTTTATGAATCTACCTCCAATACTCTTTCTACTGGACTATGGCTGTCAAAATAAGCTGAACTCCATATTATTTTCTTCTCTTGAAAAGAGCAGTACCTTGCTTCTCTCAAACTATTTGACTACAGGCTAAGCCCCTCAGATAACACAAAGATCTATTACATAAACTGACCACTCTGGAACTAAACTTAAAAGAGGATTAAAAGAAACTAGACACAGGCAAGCTATGCAAGGCAAGTCTATAATTCTCATACAAAAACATGGCAGACAGAACACAATGTATAATCATTCCCTGTAATGGGCTGGACCTGACATGGGCCAGTACTTTGGTAGTTAAGTTCCAATATTGGAACGAAAGGAAACTCTTGTAAGCCATTAAACAATTAACAAAAGATTTACTTAGCTACAGAAAAGGAAAGATATTCACTGAGTATATTCAGGGAAGAAATAAAATTGTTTTAGCTGAGCAAAGCTTTCTTGTCTTTGAGTTGCCTATGGCTATTTTTTAGACAAATATCAGAGAATAGTTGGAGCTTATCATATCTGTTTATACTCAGGTAATCAGGAATTGACGTCAATGGCAAATGCCTGTCCCAACTAAGTCGAGTATGATTTCAGTGCCCTTTATAAAAAAAAGAACTGATGCTTCAATGCTCTCTAATAACCCCTTACGGGCTCTCGAATGCAACTATTCAACTTGAATAGGTAGGGAAGAAATACCTGTTAACAAGGACAAATTGGAGAGGCAAAAGATATATTTGGCAAAGAATACATGCACAAGCATGTACATACATATATATGTGTATACATATATACATGCATATTCACACCTATAGTTTTATCAAGGGAAAATAAGTAGTGTTAACAATGTCTGTGTAATTTGTAATTCTTAATGTATTTATGTATGAATATACAATTAAATCTCTATCTATGTTCAATCATTTTTCAGTCATTTCCCATTTAGTCGCACCCCATTTGGCATTTTGGTAAAGAAACTGGAGTGGTTTGCCATTTCTTTCTCCAGCTCATTTTACAGATGAAGAATCTGAGGCAAACAGGGTAAAGTTTCCCAACTAGTAAGTGTATGAGGCCAATTTTGAACTAGAGAAGAACTAGGTCTCTGTCTCTGTCTCTCTGTCTCTCTGTCTCTGTCTCTGTCTCTGTCTCTGTCTCTCTGTCTCTCTGTCTCTGTCTCTGTCTCTCTCTGTCTCTCTCTCTCTCTCTCTCTCTCTCTCTCTCTCTCTCTCTTTCTCTCTCTCTCTTTCTCTCTCTCTCTCTCTCCATCTATCCATCTATCCATCTACCTAACATGTATTTAACCAAGTACCAGGGAAGATCAGGTTTTGAGAGTATGTCCTTCTGATCTGTCTTCCTCAGTTCAAATTCTGTCTTCTATAAAAGATCTTTGTAGTCTCCAGAGGTGCTATTGTGTTGTTTTTTTGAGATTATATTCCATAACTACTTTGTATATTTATTGTGTGTACTCAAAGAATTTAGCTAGTGAGAGGGTGACATTAAGCATCTCCAATTTAGATAAACAAACAGAATTCATTATATTTATTCCCCAATTTCTTCTCTTTTCCAAATTTCCCTATTAACATTTTAGGAACCAGCATCCTTCTAGTTACCCAGATTAACAATTTCTGGGTCATTCTTAAATCCTCATTCTCAACTTCCTTGCCCTAGATCTAATTGTTTGCTAAATATCATTTCTATGTCCACATTTTATGTATCCTTCTCTCCTCTCACATAGCCATCACCTTAGTCTCATCCAACACTGCCCTCATCACTCTCACCTAAACTATTGCAATAGGCTTATTTATTTTCCCTACATAAAGTATCCTCCCACTCTAATCCATCTTCCACATAACTGCCACACTGATTTCCCTTAATCACAAGTCTTTTCATTTTACCACTGAATAAACTTCAGCAACTGCCTTTAACTTCTAAGATCCAATATAAGCTCCTCTGATATTTAAATATGTTCACAACCTGACCCCTGCCTACCTTTTAGATATTCTTAGATATGGAAAAATGATTAGAGTCTACTGCTATAGCCCAGGTGAGAAGTAATGAGGACCAGAATCAGGGTGGTGGTAGTGTGGGTAAGGGGTGTATGGGGTGTTCTGTAAAGCACTTCTGGGGTTATGGCTTGCTAAGTCCTTTTCAGAGCAGCTAATCCAACTTTGGTGCCCATCTTTCACCTAACCCTCACCTGTGACTCCAAGAAGCTATAGCCTAGACATCAGCCACATTCTGGTAAAACTTCCTGGCAGATAAACTAAACTAGCTTGAGAGCAGCTGACAAGTCTCAAACCCATCACTGAGTTAGTAGGGTATTTAACCCAAGGATGTGAAGACTTCCATGGTGGCATAAAAAGATGAAAACAATTTATTCCAATGTCTGTGAAGGCAGCTGAAGCAGGTGCTATGGAGCACCTAGAGTTTGGTCAGATATTGATGAGGACAAGGTTGTCCAGTGCATTCCAGGTCATCACTAGTCATTCTTATTTTTGTTATGCCACTGGACTTGGATGACTCTGAAAGACTGAGAGAGGCTGATGGCTCTGTGGAACTCTGTCTCACTTAAATCTATTTCACTTTCAAGTAAAGATACTACCCTGTTATGTCATCAGTCCTCTTTGAAACAAAGGACAAACAATAACAACATATTACTTCTCTCTATGTATTCTTTCACATAGCTATGTTGGTCTTCCTATTATTTCCTCTCACATAGTATTCCTTTTCATTTCTCTGTGTTTTTAGGCTGGTGATTCTCCATACTTTGAATGTTCTCCCTATTCCCCTTTGCCTCTGGGAATCTCTGGTTTCTTTTAATACTTAGCTTAAGCATCACCCTTGTCATAGAACCTTTCCTGATCCTCCCAACTACTAGTGCTCACATTTCCCAAACTACATAGTCATCTCTTATATAATGCCTATAATTTTATAGCAGGGTTTGAGAATGTGTGGAAATGGACCTATAGGGGCTATCCCATGGAACTTCCACTGGAGGTATGCTGGAATCTTCCAAGGACCCCAGAGATTTGACTGAAAATGTGTCAGGAGTTGAACTTTGAGATGATGAAGCAATTTCTTATTGGCCACTGAGAGTCAATTTTTTTTTTTGATCTTTAAAATGAAATGATCTTCTGTTTTCCATTCTCTTCTCTTCCTTTTAATCAGGCATAGCAGGAGACTAGAAAACGGGGGAGGAAAATGGTAACAATCCCTCCAATATGCCAGTCACATGGAATTTAGAGCTTGGGAAGTGAATTTAAGCCTGAATCTTTGATTTCCTTTTCTGCTTTGTGTTTCTTTGTTGGAACACAACTGATGAAACAGTGATCCTGAAATGAACAAATTCAGTATTGGAAGTAATTTTGTGAGACCAAGAGAATCAGAAGTCCCTTAGTTGTAGGTGCTTGATTATATACATAACCTATATTTTATGGTTTTTCCTGGAGTGGTGGGGAAGCAGAGTAAGTGATCAAATATACAATGTTATAAAAGAATCTGTCCCTTGTCTCTGGAAATCAGTATTTCTTAGAAATGAATTCTTAAAGAGGGAAAATAAAATGTCACAGCATTTTTATTATTACACTTATAAATGTATGGATGTGGATGAATGCTTAGTGATTCCTCCATAATGCCAGAAACGTATGGGGTTATTCACAGCAGTTGGGTATAATGAAAATTCAATTGAATGGGACTGACATCACTCACCTAGGTGTCTCAAATATCCTGCTTCATTCTGGGTTTGGCTTGCTTACTCCAAACTGCTCTTTCACTAGTAGATCTAAAATTCTCAGAGATAGAACAACTCTACATGGTTACATTAAAACTCTTTCAGTATACTAAGAATAACCCTTTTGAGAGGGGTATATTTACCCACTCTAGTCCTTGAACCAATGTATTTTTTTTTCTGTACAACCTTTCACAAGGCAAAGAATCCACCACAGTATGTAATATTTATATAACTCACAATAATGATATTCTTAGATCTTAAACATAACCACTTATTTAATAGTGATGTAAAAGAAATAATTAATACTTTAGATACTTAAAATATCTATAATATGCACTATTATACTATATGTATAACTATAATATATTAAAGAAAGTAATAACATTACTATATATATAAATATATATATATATATCATATATATATATATATATATATATATATATATAGCTAGGTAACACTATCAAAGAGTGGGCTCATACTTAAACAAATGGCAGGGAGTTACATGAGAAAGGAATGTGCTCATGCATAGGATTTAACTTGCAACTCTGGAATGCAGACTTTAATATTATTCACCCATTTAGGAACAAAACTGCTTCTCTGATCACTCATTGACTTATTCTCACCACAGAACATTATGAGATGTAAAATAAAGAACTTTGACTACATTAAAAAGTTTCTGCCAGACAAAAATCACTGAAACTAAAATTAAAAGGTAAACAACAAACTGAAAAAAATTCTTTTAACAAATCTCTCTGATAGAAGCTTCATTTCTCAAAAAATGTAGAGAACTGATTTTTATAAATTAATAAGAATATAAAGTGTTCCCAAATTGACAAATGGTCAAAGAACAATGAAAAAGCAAATCTCAGCTGAAGAAATTCAAACTGTCTTTGGTCATATGAAAAATGCTCCAAATCACTATTTATTAAGGAAATGTAAATTAAAACAATTCTGAGGAACCACCTCACACCCACCAGCCTGACTAACATGACCAAAAAAAAGGAAAATTATAAATATTGGAGGGGACATGGAAAAATTGGGACACTAATACATGGTTAGTGGAGCTGTGAACTGATACAACTGTTCTGGAGAGAAATCTGAAACCATGCCCAAAGGACTATAAAACTGTGTATACTTTTTTTATCCAGCAATACTACTACTACTACTACTACTACTACTACTACTACTACTACTACTACTACTACTACTACTACTACTACTACTACCACTGTGGAAAGGAAACAAGAACAAGTTCTGAACTTTCTGCCACTATGTTGGAATAAGCAACAGTGAGAATATTAGAGAAAGAGGAAATTGTCAAGTCTGAAAGTTGGTGGGGGAAGGGGCAACTGGGAGTGGCAGTTGGTCTTGTGACTAGGAGCACTTCTTTCCTAGCGTGGGGAGTGTGAGAAGCTTTTGGTTCTGGGTCTTGGGATTGAGGTGGCTCTACTTGCCTCAGCTGAAGTGATGGCCCAATCAGCTGTGAAAGTCAGAACTGTTCTTGTTGCTTGCTGTCTACTGCTAAGATTTTGGAATTGACAAAACTAGCACAGATATAGCATAGACAGGAGTAGGAGAAACCCCCTACAAGCCTGTGAGACCTGGCCTCAGCTCCAAAGCTGAGAAAGACTCCAACCTTATTTAGGGACATCCCTCTTCCCTTTTCCCTGATACCTCTCAAATCTGAACTGGTTATTAAAATTTATCTAATTTGAATATCACAGTCAGATAAGTGGACTATCTTTTCTGGGCATAGAGGGAGCTGAACCTCAATTCAGTCCTCCAATTACAAATGGTCCTTATCAGACCCCTACTGGGTGACCAAATTCTGGGAAAAGGCTTGTCCCTCAGGAAGGTCCATGTTTAGCCTGCTCTGGGGCAACTTCAGCAGCAATCCAATGAGAAGAAGTCCCCGCAGTCTATCATAAGTGGCTCATTTTTCAGACACCCCATTTTGGTCAAATGCCTCTCGGCCTAGCCTCTTGACAGGGAGCATCTCTCTCCTTTGCCTCACTGGCAACCACATTCCCTCTCTCCCTTCAACTCCTCCATACCCTGCTACAAACCTTCCTTATCCCCTGTTCTTCATATCCTCCCTATTTTTCCCTATAACTACTTACAAAGTCTGTGTCCCAAAGAGATAAAATATAAGGGAAAAAACCTACCTATACAAAAATATTTATAGAAGTTCTTTTTTGTGGTGGCAAAGAGCTGGAAACTTAAGGGATGCTCCTCAATTGGGGAACGGCTGAACAAGTTATGGTATATGCTTGTTATGGGATACTATTTTGCCATAAGAAATGACAAGCAAGGTGATCACAAGAAGCCTGGAAAAACATATGAAGTGATGAATTATGAATGACATCTATTATCAACAAGATAAGAATCTAGGATAATTCCAAGGGACTCATGGAAAAAGATATCCAATCCCATAGAAGGAACAGATAGAGCTTGAATGCAAATTGAAATATATCATTCTTCACTTCATTGCCTCCATGAATTTTTCTCTAATGTAAGCAAAATGTGTCTTGTTTCACCACATGATGAAAATGGAAATGTGTATTGTACAACCTACATCATATTACCTGCCTTTTTGAGGAAGGGTGAGGGGTGGGAGGGAGGGAGAGAACTTGGATTACAAAATGTCAGAAAATGAGTATTAAAAATTGTATTGACATGTAAATTAGAAAAAATAAAAATTACAAAAAATTACAAAAAACTAAAATTCATAAACCTTTTATAAAAGAGAGGAGGCAAAAAAAATAGGAGGGCATCAGCAGAAGTGATCCTGCTCCTCCTTATATAGTCTTTTTCTGGAATGGATCTCTATTAACAAGGCTGCCTCTGGGCAGGAACAAGCTCATCAGGTGAGCCTTAAGGTAAAAGAATATGCAGATATGGTTTGGAAAGAGTAGCCATCAAGTGGGATCAATCAGAAAAAATGAATGTTTGTCTCAATTCAGAATGTTGCTAGCTAACTATAAGAATGAGACAAAGAACATAGGAGAAACTCTGAATTTAGAATCACCAATATGAATGCTGAATTTTCAAAAGGTGAAAAATGGAAAAGTAAATAGGGCATATTTGCTAGTTTCCAGCAGGGGTAGTTGATGGGGAGGTCTGAGTCAAGGCACTTAAATTCTATTTCTAAAACTCCTGTTTAATATGCCTTTGGACTAGTTAGGGGCTGCCTGGATCTATGAGAAACTATGAGAGTGCAACCATAATGGTGGTTGTTTTAGTGGTCTTTATTTCATTACCTTACTTCCATGGGCATGAGTAAAGATCTGTATAAAGTAAAATTTTACTTGATCAACTTCATCATACCATACTCATATTATCAGAATTTATTCCCATATATTAAATTGAAGGTAAAAGGGTACCGTTTTCTCTCAAGTGAGTGGGGGCCCTTGTTATATGAAACCAATTGACCAAGAATGTGGGCATTGGCACCCATAAAATGGACAGTTAGAAGACAGAGGTCTTTGAGCATTCTAAAAGTTTTGACATTTTCCTAGCTGGTACTGGGGAGCTGTTGGTACTGGCTCAAGCATGAAATACTCAGGTAAGTGTAAAATGGCCAGTGCCTGGTCCTTATTGTGAAACAGGATCATTCATGTGGTCAGATTTTCCAATAGTAAAATAATATATTATGTAAAGTATCTTCTGTGAAGCCCTAAATGGCAGAGATGGACCCAACGTTATGTTCATGAAGGCAAATTTCAACAGCATATAAAGAACTACTAAATATTAATGTTGCCCAACAATGAAAAGGGCTTCTTTTTATTCTTAATATTCAGTCATTGGAGAAACACATTCATTGACCATAGATGCTTCTCAGATACTGGAGCTCCTCCAGGGCCCTCCTAAGAACTGGCATTGGGAGATGTGGAACAGTGGGTAAAAGTGCTGTCATCAATAGGGATGAAGGGTCTTTGAAGAGAAAAGTTGCAGCTTGTTAGGGCCTTCATGGAGCCTAAGACCTGAATGAATTATCACATTAAAACTCAAGTGTAGCCCATAACTCATTTTTGTGGGTCTATAAACAGAACCAAATCTCTTGTTACTTGGAACAGCTTCTTTCCTTGGTTTTTATCCTCACCAACTCCTCAACCTAATCTGCCAAAAATTTCTTTTCTCCCTTAATAGAGTCTTTTCATTTTTCCTACTTCTGTCATTGACTTTATGCCTGAGCATTTCAATTAAATCACCATAAAATGCCTTTGTAATGGTATTTTCCTTTAAATTCTACCTTCATTGTCCAGCATTTGAATTATTTAATCCCCAAAACACTCTGAGGAAGTCAATAAAAGGGAGCCTGCCAAAGGAAAAGTAGGTTTCTAATTTAATGGCTCTGATGTTTTGGTCTGCATTATCTGCAAAGAGAGTAGAGACAAGAAAGTTTCATTCTATCCTAGTAAAATAAAAGCAGAGCATGGTTAGATGAGGCAATGGCATGTTGACTAGAGAGCCTGTCTCAGCATCAAGAATATTTGAATTAATGTCTGACCTCTGGTGTTTGCTGGTTTTGTCACCAACACCAAATCAATGCCCCTGCCAACTCTATAATTCTATAGATTGTGGAGCAGATGCTCTTTTTGCTCTTTTGCATTGGTAGGAGGTGTTCCTTCACCAAGAAGTCCCAATATCAATGAAATCATATGCATACAATTTAAACATATGTATGCTTAGTATAACTGTTAATAAAGATAGATAAAAGTAAATGCTTCATGCAAAAGCTTAAAAGCTTTTATGTTTCAGGAATAGTTCTGAGCTGAGGATATAAATACAATAAAATAAAAAAAACCTGGGCACAAGAAGTTTGCCAGTTAATGGGGAAAGATGACATATAAAAAGGAGCTGAAAAGAGAAGGTGGTATATGGAAACTAAGGTATGGCATTGGCAGGGAAGTGGTTTATGGATTAAAACTCCAACAAAATAAGGCAAAAGCTGACATGAGAATTGAAGGTCCCGGTGGTAGAGTCTAAGTCCCTCATGGGGACAATGTGAATATGAATAGTTCAAGTTAAAGTATCATGAAATGAAATAGTCCAGGAGCTGATAATGAAAAGGAGAGGGAGGTTGTCAGGGCAAAAAGGGAGATAGAGAGAGAGGAAGGAGAGGAAGAGAGAAACAGAGATAGAGACAGAGACAGAGGGAAACAAGAGAACAGAAAGTGAAGTAAAACGATAAGAGTTAGAAAAGGACAAAGCAGGGGATGGAGAGAAGGAGAAAAGGGAGAATAATCTGAGAGAGAAGAGAATTGTGAAAGGGAAAAGCCAGAAGAATGTTTAAATTTTTTTAAGGGCCAGTAATTAGGATTAGTCTATCCCAGAATCCCAAGAACTTGGCAAGACAAGGAAGGAAAGCTCAGGGAATAGTTATAAACACATAGAAGCCTCAGGAATGATGGACAATAAAAGCTGGATTATTGGCTGTGTGACCACAAATCACTGTCCTGTGATGGGACAGATTTGTCTGGGCCTGGGTCCAGTTTGTAGAATTGGTACAATATTTCAGAATTCTCTCTGCTTCTACCCTGACTTTAGAACCAGAAGGACATTGGCTTTCTTTCAATATCTTGAATACTAACACATCCCTGGGTTGATTGTCTCTCCTTTGAGTAATTTTTCCCTTCTCATATGTCCATATCTTTTTCTTCTTTGAACACAATTTGATAGCAACCCTTTCCCATACTTAAAAATACTTATAAAAGGAAAGATAAGAGCTTCTTTTTCCCCCCACTCTATTTTTCTTCCTTCTGTTCATTTTTCTTCCATGTCTCAGATAAGGGAGGCAGAGCAGCTTTAATTATGTTTTCAATGTGAGATGAATACGAACTGTTCCTTCATGCAGTGCACAGGATCCCCTCCCCTTCTGGGTTGCAGTTGGTTTTTCAGTAATTGTTTGGCTCGAGGAAGATGAGAAGCTTCTGTATGCAGGTGGGTGAAGCAACAGAAAAGGACAGGGGGCAATAATCAGAAGAACCCTGTGGAGCAGCCCGTCAGCTTCTTTGCTTGAATGAAACCCAAGGAAGGATGAGCCAGCCTCTGTCTCATCAGTGCTACTTAATGCTTTAGAAGGAAGAGTTCCTATTTAATTCTAGGATTCATCTTTTAATTCTTAGAAATGAATCCATTTTCCAAATATATAAGGAGCCAGAGCTTCACACCAGGGGTCTATGGTCTAGTTCTCACATCTAGAGGATTAATTATTAATCCTTTACATTTGTATAATACTTTTTACCTTTTCAAAGTTTTTTTTTACATCTTTGCTTAACTTAAAAGAAAGCATTCTGCAAATGTAAGCCATTATAAAAATCTGTGGATGTTTTTAACCTCTATAAATATGAAGAGCAGAGATGATTATTCCATTTTACAGAGAAAGAAACTAAGGCAAACAGAGGTGAAGAGATTTGCCTAAGGTCACAGAATGAATTAATGGTAGAAGTCTCAGCCATCTTTCACTATCTTCTCAGTTTCTTATCCCACTCTCTACATATCTAACCAACTGCCAATTGCAGATCATTCTATTTCCATGTTTCTAATATCCATGTCTTTTTCTCAATTCATACCATGACATCCTGTTTCAGAATGTAAAAACAATACGTTTGTAATTACAAAAGCCATCTAACTTTATGCCTACAGTTTCTTTTCTCTTTAGTCAATTCTTTAAAAAAAATGTTTCTTTTTTAATTAAAACTTTTATAACAATTATTTGAAAGAATTAATAAGTAACATTTACATAGTATTTTAATGTTTGCAAAGAACTTTACACATGTTATCTCTGGCCTTATAATAACCCTGTGAAGTGGGTGCTTTTCTCTCCATTTTACAAATGAGACTGAGAGAGGACAGGTGGATGACAAGATAGAGTCATTCATCAGATTTGAATTCAGGTCTTTCTGACTAATTCAAATATATTTGCCACTGCAACACTCAGCTGCTTACAATTCACTAAGAACAGAAAAGAGAATTTCATATGAAGCTACAAACTTGTGTTGTTATAGATTTTATTACTTATTATAAAATTTAACATTATAACGAAACTACTCTGATTCTTTTCATTCCCCCCCTTTGAACTTCTAGTCTCTGTTTTTAGATATTTCATGTATGTACTTGTTTTCTCCTTTAAGTTTTAAAAAAATGTTTTTTTTATTAACAAACATTGAAAGTGAGAATTTCTATATATACAGAAGAGAAGTGAATTTCACATAAAACATAATCTATTAGGCAGAGCTTGTATTTTTAAAATAATTTAATGAATTCAGTATGTTAGCTATCCTGCTTGACTATATCTTCTTCTGAAACTCCTTCCAGTCTCTTCTTCTAATTTTTTAATGCTACAATAATCTTTTCTTTTTCTTTTCCTTCCTCATCCTCTTCTCCTCTTCTTCCTCCTCCTCCTCTTCTTTCTTTTCCTCCTCCTTGTTATTGTTCTCATCAAAGCAATTTTTTTAAATGCATGTCTGACTATGTCATTCGTTAACTCAATAAATTCCAATGGTTCCTTCTTACCTCCATGATCAATTACAAAATCATGTTTGGTGTTCAAAGTATTTCAAAACCTAGCTCTCTCCTACCTTTCCAGTCCTCTTACACTTTAAGATACTTACACTGCAAGATACTCTGTTCTGGTGACACTGACCTCCTTGATAGTCCTCTTGAAGAAGACACTCAATTTTTCAGGTCTGGGCATTTTCTTTGGCTATCTGCCATATCTAGAATGATCTTCCTCTTCATTTCTGCCTATTGATTTCCCTGGCTTCCTTTAAGTTTCAACAAAAATTCAATTTTTTAGAGGGACTCTTTCCCTACCCTTCTGAAAAAATATTCTAGTTTTCCCTCTCTTAATTATTTCCTATTTATCCTGTATAAAGCTTGTTTGTATGTAGTTGTTTGTTCCCTCCTTTGCCATTTTATTGTGAGTTCCTTAATGGTAAAGACTATATATTTGCTTCTTTTTGTATGTATAGCACTTAGCACAATGACTGGTACATAGTAGGTGCTTAATAAATGCTTATTGATTGAATGAATGAATTATCCAGTAGGGCTCTGGAACCAGAGAATGTGGACCCTGAACTCCTCTGGAAAGTTCTAGAGTCTTTGGGGATATGGTGCCCGAGAGCTGAGCTTTTGGAATTGACAAACTTCCTGTATGCTTCTGGCCATATGGTGGTCCAACATTTATTGAAGTATGACAACCTTGCTTCAGCATGACAATCCTGAGTGGTTCCTTGGCCCTCCCTTCACCTATGACAGTTCAGAAAGGTGGGGTACTATATCAGATAAAATAAAAGGCAGCTTCTGGTGACCCTCTTTTTCTTTGATCCTATAGATATTATAGGTATAGAAATTCTGTAACCTAAGACTTTTAGTGAGGTATTAAATATAATGGTCTTTCTAACTCTAGCACAACAATGTAATGGCAGCTAGAATCAACAACTCTATAAAGAGACCTAGCTAGTTAGCCCTTGGCTGACTTTTACACTTTGTGTTTGTTCCTTCTTGACTTTCACCAAACCACTATCTATCTGGAAATAAATGAGTACAGACTTGGAGTTTATCTTGTTAATTCATGAGGTCCTCAATCCTTGGTTACAATAAAGTCAGAACTGTCTAATGACGTGGAAGAATTCTTCAATGATTTCAACAATCTTAGAGAAAATGATGACCAGAAAGAAAATAAATCCAAACCTGAACCATTTTACAAGATAGGGGAAAGGAATATAATGGGATGGTATACATTAAATTAAAACATGATAAAGAGGAATATATTGGAAGAAGGGAAAAGAGAAAAATAAAATGGGTTAAATTATTGCACATGAAAGAGGCATGAAAGTGCTTTTACAGTAGTGGGGAAGATGAGAGAGGTAAAGAGGAGAGCATATGAACTTTACTCCTATTGAAATTGGATCAATGAGGGAAGAATATCAATTCAGTATAGAGAAAGATATATTACTCTATAGGATGGTAGAAGGAGATGGGGATAAGAGAAGGGGTGGGACTGATAGAAAAGAGGTTGAATTTGACCATAAAAGCTATTTTTTATAATTGGCCTTTGATTTTCAAAGAGGACCAGTGACATCATAGGGGATATCTTGATTTGTTCATGAATTAGATTTAGGTTGTAGCAGTATTGCACAAAATTGTCAATTTTACTCTCTTTTCCAGAGTCATCCAAGTCCAGAGGCAAGACAAAAGTCAGGATGACTGGTGACAGCTTGGGGTATAGTGGACCTTGTCATCTTCAATGTCTGGCCACAGCCTGCTTCAGCTGCCTTCCAGGCTATTGGAACAAATTGTTCCCATTCTAGCAGGGGAAGTCTTCAGAAACTTGAGGTAGACACCTCCCTGACTCACTAACAGGTTTGTGGCACATCAGTTACCCTCAAACTGGTTTAGTCCATTTGCCAAGATGGTTTGCCAGTTTGGCTATTGTACATGCTATAACTTCTAGGAGCCAAAAGTTTAAAATGAATGCCAGGTGGACACCAAAGGTGGATGTGAATCGCTGAAGAGGATTCAGAAAATCTTTACATCAGCATTACAAGGCCTCCTTAAATACCCATAACCCCCAAAAGCTACTATGAAAGCAGAGATCAAGACATAAACTTGGAAGTCAATAATGTGACAAAAGGACAAGCAACTGATCTGGAAAACAGATAGAAAAATAAGAATTACTGGGTTACCTGAAAGCCATGATCAAAAAAAGATCCTAGACATCATCTTTCAAGAAAGTATCAAGGAATACTGTCCTTAGATCCACAGGGTCAAATAGAAATGAAAATAATTCATCAATTACCTCTTGAAAGAAATCTAAAAATAAAAACATCAAGGAATATTATAGCCAAATTTCACAGCTCTCAGGTCAGGGAGGAAATATTGCAGTCAGAAACAAATAATTCAAATATCATGGTGCCACAGTTAGGATCATAAAAGATTTAGCAATTCAAGCATTAAAGTGGAGGGCTTGAAATATGATATCCTGGAGGGCAAAGGAGTTAGGAATACAACTAGTAATAATCTATGCAGCAAAACTGAGTATATCCTATAGGGGGCAGAGGAGGGACAGTATTTCATGAAATAGAGGACTTCCAAGAACTCTCAATGAAAGAGTCAGAGCTAAATAGAAAATTTGACATTCAAACCCAAGATACAAGATAAACATAAAAAGGTATACATACATGAAAGAATACTTATAAGGGACTCAATGGACTTAAATTGTTTACATTCCTACATGGGAAGATGATACATGGAACTCCTAAGAACTTTATTAGGTCACTTGAAAGAAGTCTGTGTAGACAGAAGGCACAGGTATGAGAGACATGAGTCAATTCTATTCAGATGATCCCCCCAAAAATGCCAGGGAGAAAGAGGGATGAACTGAAAGAAGGGGGGAAGGGAGAGATCTTAGAATAGGATGAATTTTCTCACATAAAGAAGGCATGCATAGAAGAACTTTTATAGTGGAGGGGGGAATGGAGGATGATGGTGGCAGGAAATGCTTGAACCTTACTCTCATCAGAATTGGTTCAAAGAAGGATAAGATAGATGATAGATGGATAGATAGATAGGTTGATAGATAGATATCTTATTCAATAGAAAGAAAGGGGAAGGGGATAAGTGATATGGAATGAATTTAAGAGGGAGAGAAGATTGGGGTTGGTAGTGGTCAGAAACAAGATAGACTTTTGAGGAGGGAGAGGATAAAAAAAGAGAGAAGGAGAAACAGAGGAAAAAGACATGGAAGAAAATGCAGTTAGTGATTCCAATTGTGATTGTGAATGAGATGAGCTAACCCATAGAATGGAAATGGAGCACAGAATGTATTGGAAACTAGAATTCAATGTGTTCTGTATAAGAGACACATTTGGGACAGAAAGATACATAGAGTTGAAAGGCTAGAGGAGAATCTAGTATGCTTCAGCTGAAATGAAGAGGGCAGGAAATTATCTTAGGCAAAGCAAAGCAAAAATTGAGTATGATAATCAGGAAACTACATTTTGCTAAAGGGTACCATAGATATCATATGTGATATTAACATAAGGGTAAGTTGAGGCAATTCTATGAGCAAGTTATTATTTATTAATGATGGCATACAGCCTGATAATAAAGTATGAGTCAAATTATACTCTCTGGCCAGAAGACCTCAAAATGAAGATGCAACTCATTTTTATAAGCTAAAGAACAGAACAGAAATTATAATATTGGCTATCATCATAGGAATGAGAGATCATTATTGATTACATCAAAGAAAGTGGGCATCTCTCACATATAGGATAATGCTCTTGTGAATGTTATTGGTCCAAGCTGCATCCTGAAGCTACTGATAGGGAAAAGACTAAATAGTACCTGGAGATTAGATAAGACAACCTTAATTGCTAAAGATGGAGCAAGGTCAGCTAGTCCAGCTTCTCAAGGATAACACACAAACATGCAGGAAATCCCAAGACAGTATTTCATTAGAGTATTGAGAAGAGAATTTTTTCTTTAATTAATAGTGATTGTGAGAAAGCTTTCACCTTTGACATTCATTTTCAAAGAGAAAGGAGACAACTTTTGAACAAATTAGCTTCTTCACAGAGACAGGGAAGCATTTTAAGCTTATTACATAGAATACAGTATATGGTTTCAGAAAAAAATCACTTATGAGTAAAATCAAATATAAAATACTGGATCAAGAATATCAAACAATTTATTGCAAGTTTCTCTGATAAATACTTCATCTTTCAAATATATTGAGAACTGAGCCAAATTTATAAAAATAAGAGCCATTCCCCAATAGATAAATGATCAAAGGATATGAACAGGCAGTTTAGGAAGAAATCAAAGCTATTGAGTCATATGAAAATATGCTTTAAATCACTGTTCATTAGAGAAAGGCAAATTAAAACAACTCTGAGGTATCACCTCACACCAATCAGAAATGATAAATGCTGAAGGGAATGAAGGAAAATAGGTACATTGATGAATTGTTGACGGAATAGTAAACTTGTCCAACAATTCTGGAGAACAATCTGAAAGAATGCTGATAAGGCTGTAAAATTGTGCATAGTCTTTGATCCAGCAACACCACTACTAAGTATGTACTCCAAAGAAATAAAAGGAAAAGGAAAAGGACATATATGTACAAGACTATTTGTAACAGCTCTTTTTTGTGGTAGCTAAGAACTGGAAATTGAGGGGATATTCATTAATTGGAGAATGGCTAAACAAGTTGTGACATATGATTGTGATGGAATATTATTGTGCTATAAGAAATGATAAGGAAGTAGATACAGAAAAATATGGCAAAACCAATATGAAATAATACAAAGTGAAATGAGAAGAACTGGGACGTCATTATGCACAGTAATAGCAATGTTGTAATATTGATCAACTGTGAAAGACTTGGCTACTCTGATCACTAAAATTATCCAAGACAATTTCCAGAGATCATGATGAAAAAAATACTATCCACTTCCATAAAGAGAACTTATGAACTTCAGTGCAAACTGAAGAATAATTTTTTCTCTTTATTTTTTCTGCTTTTTTTTGGTAACATGACTAATGTGGAAATATTTTATGTGATTTCACATGTATAATTCATATCATATGTTGTTTGCCTTCTCAGTAAATGGTGGAGGATTGGGAGAAGGAGAATCTAGAACTCAAATTTTAAAAAAGAAAAGAATGTTAGAAATAAATATTTTTAATAAAGAATCATTTTATTTTTAAAAATTCTCATGAAAGTGCATTAGAGTAGTTATAAGTTAAGTTAATGCATCTCCTTTTTAAGTTGTATACCAAGTCTTTTATATGTTAATATTTCTTTTTATGTATAGGAAATAAAAATCTATCTCACAACTGATTTATATTGAGGATGTTTACAATCCCTTTTGGAGAAACCTAGACATAATCCAAATCAAAGTTTTAATTAATTTTTTTTCCCTGAGGGATCAGAGTGGGAATTTAACAAGTTGAGAGTTTGAGAAAATGAAGTCTAGCTCCCTTCTCATTTGAGTTCTTATTTCTTGAGATTAAATTTGACCTGATTACAGGCCACTTACTAAAGATGGAGAGGGCATATAGGTGCAGTGGTTTACTCATCATTAGACTTTAAAAACAAACAAAAAACAGACATGATAAGAATTCAGTTCCATATATCATTCACTTTTTAAATTGTTCATATTTATTGATTTTTAAGTTCTTAATAATAAATATTTTTATAAATATTAAATTAAAGCCCCTGCCCTACCCTGGCCACATTCTACATCATTTCTACCCTGTTTTACTCATGCATTTCATCAGCAGTTGAAGCTTTCTGGTCACACCCACCTTCAGCTTTCTCTTCAGCTTGCTTATTCCCTCCTCTTCAACCCTCCTTCTGTTTGCTGGCCCTGGGTGTGTTCCAGCCCCATTAGTCATGTCAAAGAGGAGGTGGGTGAAGAGAAGGTAGGTCGAGGAGAGATGTTAAAGTAGCGTCCCTTTTAGTAACTGTCCTATAGCATTTTGAAGGTTAAATAATAGAGATGGCAAATAGCTTTTCCTTTTGCTTTCAAAGGTTTTTATCCTGACAATTAGTGTAGATTTAAAACTTTTCTCCTAGGGGCTTTTAACCTCTCTAGCATCATCTGAGTTCATTTGAGTTCCAAAGGCCTGCCAAATCTCAGTTAGGGTGTTAATGTTAGCAAAAAAATGCTGGTTCCTCTTTCTCATCTGGATGATTGAGGGAACATTTCTTTAGTCTCTGCTCTCTGGGCCCAAACAAATCAGGTTCCACACCAGGTCTTGGCTCAGTAACAGAAATATTGTTGAGCTGCTTAAGCTACTCATCGTCAAATAGCATATATTAAGCAAATAGGGAACCACTGAGGCAGCCAGCAATGACTAATTCAAGAACAATGTTATATTCCAAGAAAAAAAGACAACAGAGAACAATATATTTAAAGAAGAAGGAAAAAAAAGACAACAGTAAAGATACCTTTCAGAACTTGGTATACAAATAAGGTATACAATGTTGTGGCAAATTCCTAAAGCAAGTAGTTTATTTAGTGAACCATGAGAAGAGGAATATCTTCTTTTTTTTTTTTTATAAAAGCTATGTTCCTGAAGTGTCTGAGAGACCTGGCTGGCAAGATCAGATATGGGTAGAATTATGGAAAGAGCAGAATTTATCTGTGTTATTCTATTATTTCCCCTTTGTGCCAAACTCTCCTTTCTCTGTGTGTTCTACAAGAGTTCAAGAGCCAGAACTGAGAAAACCTCCTGGGCAGCTGGGCAGCACAGTGGATAGGGCACCAGATGCAAAATCCAGAAGACTCATCTTCTGATTGAAATCTGGCCTCAGATACTTACTAGCTGTGTGACCCTGGGAAAGTCACTTAAGCCTGTTTGGTTTAGTTCCTCATTTGTAAAATGAGGTAGAGGAGGAAATGGCAAACATATGTAGTATCTTTGCCAAGGAAACCCCAAATGGAGTCACAAAGAGTTGGACACTACTGAAAAATGAATGAACAACATTCCTGCCTTTCTAAATGGTTGCTGTCCTCTGACAATCAGAAGCCTGGCAACTATAGCTGCATACTATAAATATCAAGGTTATAACTACAGTCAGTCTAGGCAAGTTAAGAAATGTAAATAAATGGGACTTTTGTTGGACTATTTGGAGGAAGGTATGGCATTATCCATCAATAATTCATAGAGGTGATGGATAAAGTTCCTTTATGGTAGAGTAGCCTTGATCTATATACTTGTTAGAGCTCTCTCTCTCTCTCTCTCTCTCTCTCTCTCTCTCTCTCTCTCTCTCTCTCTCTCTCTCTCTCTCTCTCTCCCTCTCCCTCTCCCTCTTTCTCTTTCTCTCTCTCTCTCTCCCTCTCTCTCTCTCTCTCCCTCTCTCTCTCTCTCTCCCTCTCTCTCTCTCTCTCTCTCTCTCTCTCTCTCTCTCTCTCTCTCTCTCTCTCTCTCTCTCTCTCTCACACACACACACACACACACACACACACACACTTCCTCAAGATGAGTATTTAACAAGGATAATCAGCTATCTACTGAACTGGGACACCTCCCATGGAGCTGAGCATGTGTGCTTTGGCTTCATAGAGAGAGACATGTGCTCTGGCTCAATGCTGAAGAGTTTGTGGTTGGGGATAATTCAACAATCCTTTATTAATCTCTAGATTTGTACTTTTAGATGCAATGGACTAATGCTCTGACCCCTCACTATATGACAACTAAGCAGGAAGGCTTTAAAGGTGAAACAGCTTTCACTCTCACCTCTTCTTCTCACTCCTTTAAATGTGATTTGGAACTCTGAGAAATCTCTCTTGGACTTCATGGGTTGGGGGGCAGAATTTTTCACCCTTCTTTCCTTCTCCACAATAGCTGTGATAGCTATATGCACATGATAGTGTATACCTATGTAGTAGTGCATGCCTAGGGTAACTGAGTCTGGATCTCATGTTCTTGGTTGTGTTTTCTGTTTGATGTTTCTTTTCTTAAGGACAGATAACAAAAGAGTAATCCTGAAATGGTCATTTCTAGTTTTGGTGGTCCCCTCATAGGCTTGAGTGGTCAGGAGTTCACAGAGGCTTACTAACAATTAGGCATGAACTTTGTATTTATATCCTTCTATAGGGAAAACACGATCACTGCTAGGAGTATAATCTATGTACTGTGAATCTTAAAAATTCTCAGACCCTACTTCAGAACACTTGGTTAAGACCATTCCCCATTTTAAACAATGAAGGGACTTAGGAATGTGAGAACTCTACCCCACCCATACTTAAGCATACTTTAGGGGAAGATAAAGTTGTAAACTCTTTACTGAACAATGAAAAAGTACAGAACTCATACTTATAGTGAAGCAAAAGCCTTAAGTAAGTCTATTTTTAGGAAGGTGCTAAGTACCTATGAAGGTCAGGCAACTTGCAAACTAGCAAGGGACAAGCTTAACAAAAGAGGTGAGAGATTTCAGTCTGCTCATGTGTGAATTACTCAAAAGTTTAGTCTACTCAGGTGTGAATTAAGAATGGTCTGTCCTTTGGAAAATATCTACTGTGATTGGTAGATGTGAGAACTTAGGGGAGGTGACATAGGAGAAAATTCTCTTTAAAAGGAGGTTAGAAGCTGAGAGCAAAGGACTCTCTCTGAGACCTCTCTCTGAGGAGGGCAGTTTGCCAAAGCTGAATTGAATCTTGGAAGCTGAAGTGGAGCTCAGGAGCTGAACTGGTGGGTCTCTCTGAACACTAGAATCTTGCTTGAGGGGGCAGCTGGGTAGCTCAGTGGATTAAGAGCCAGTCCTAGAGACAGGAGGTCCTAGGTTCAAATATGGCCTCAGCCACTTCCCAGCTGTGTGACCCTGGGCAAGTCACTTGACCCCCATTGCCTAGCCCTTACCACTCTTCTGCCTTGGAGCCAATACACAGTATTGACTCCAAGATGGAAGGTAAGGGTTTAAAAAAAAAAAGAATCTTGCTTGGGACAAATCTTGTGGTGAGTGGATTAAAGACAGACTGATCTCTCTCTTAGGGCTTGGGCCTAGGCTGGCCTGGGCTGGCCTAGACCTTTTTCTCATTGTTCCCTCTTACTCTCTCTCTTTCATTAATTCCTTGTTTGTATTAATTAAAATCTCCATAAAAACCCAGCTGACTTGGGTATATTTTATATTTGGAAATTTTTCCCTAGCAACCACTTTATTTTGATTTAACTCAAGACACTGTCATGAAACCATATTTCCGCAATCTCAGTTTAAGCCAACCACTCTTTTATCTGTAACAGTTTAAGGCAATCACTACTTTAACTGTTACAGTACCTCACTGGCCAGAAAATCAAGACATTAAAATTAACAAAAGGCAAGATTTATAAAAACCCAAACTGACCCAAGATAATAGTTGGGAAAGTGCCCTACCTCCTTTAAAGAGGTGGAGAGCTTGAGGGGTGGAGCCAAGATGGCAGAGTAAAGCAGGAATGCTCAGAGTCACCATGAAAATCCTCTCCAACAATATTAAAATAATGCCACAAAATGAATACAGGAGAGAAAGAACCAGCAAGGAGACAGAAAAAAGAAAAACCCAAAAGGTAGGCAGAGAACATCTGGGGCACTGGGATGCGAGAGGACCACAGTCAATAGGAGGCTACAGCAAGGAGTGAAGAGCAAACCAAGAGCAAGCCTCACAACCCCACACACAGCTGCTGTTCCAGGTTTGGAACCTAAGTGCAAGCCAACACTCAGACCCCAAGACCCTGCCTGGGAAGAATAGAGGTCTAACTAACCCACATAACCTTGAAATTCTAAACCTATGGTGAAATCCAGAATCCCAGCCCAGGGCAGTCTGTTGGGCTGATCTTTGTGGACCCAGAGTGAAGCCAGGAGTACCAGTCTGGGCCTGTGGTGAAGACATAGATCCCAGTTTGGGGTAGTTGGTAGACCCAAAGGAGGCCCAGATATTTTTGCCAAAAGCTCAGGGCAGAGCTTCAGGACTATGTTCCCAATTAGATCAAGTACACAGTGAGATAAAAAATGTATACCTAAGGCTAAGGCTAGAATTTGAGCAGTCCTGCCCTGATCAAGCTCAGAGCAAGACCAAAAACTTATTCCAAAGCTTGAGGCAAGTCTTTAAGCTATCAGCATCTCAAGGGTTAATTGAATTAGTAGTGGGAGATGGCTCTCAGAGCTCCCAGCCCTCCAGCCATCATACCACTACTTCTCTAGGTACCCGATGCCATTTTTGGATAGCTGTTTCAGGGAATCTTTACTTCTAACAAACCTAAATTATAGTGGTTCACTGTAGAGAATTTAGAGCTTTTTAAAAGTCTATAATATAACTTGATGTGGGAAAAATACTGCTTAATTTATTCTAAATGTATTCAGGGTCTTCAAGCAAAATAGTTTTTCAGGTATGCTGTAAAAGGACTTAAAAAGCAATAATTGGCCTGATATGATTGTTGAGGTAAGTTCCAGTTCCAAAAATCTCTAACAGTATGATGCAATAATTGAAAGATAAAAAGAAGAAAATTAAGGATTTGAATAGGATGTTGGATCTGAAAGACCTGAAGTCATTGTTGAATCTTAAATGTTATGTTGATTTTTAACTTCACACAAAACTTTTTAAAGTCCCCCCACCCATAAATTTTGTCTTAAATAACTATAATAGTTATTTAATATAATAGTTATATAAATATATATATATATATATATATAAATATAAATAATAGTTATATAAAGGTAAAAATATTAAACCAATGCTTTATAGACCATAATGCAATGAAATTATAACCAATTAGAGAATATTAACAAAAGATTAAGATAAAATTAGAGACTAAACAAATATGTTCTAAGCAATAGAGTCCAAGAACAAATCAAAGAAATGGTAAGAAGCTATATTAAAAAGAATAATAGTGATATAACCTCCAACACATATGGAATATAATTAAAGCAGACTATAAAAGAAAATGTATATCTTTGAATAATTATATTTTAAAAAGAGAAAAAGAAAAGACTAATGAGTTGAGTATATATTAAAAATCTAGAAAATCAGAAATTAATAAGCCCCAAATTAGCATAAAGTAGAAATGTTGAAAATCAAAGGATGAACTGAAATAAAAACAAAAAAGTATTGTAAATAATAAAAGGCTGTTTTAAAAGATAAATATTAATTACTAAATTATACTTTGATTTTGAAAAACAATACCCAGATCAAAAATGAGAATGGTGAGAATTTATATAGAATGTATTTATATTGTATTATATTGTATGGAGAAGAAATTAAATAAAATCTTCAGAATCTACTACATTCAATTATATGCCTACAGAACTGAAAAATTTCATGCAATAAATGGATAAATATTTATAAAAATCCAATAAAATTAGGAAATGTGGAAGAAAATTTACAATGCATGCAAGATAGAAAGTAGAGGACAGAAGCTGCCAATCAAAATGAAGATTCCATTGGACTGTTACCAGGAAAGACAGTTGGAGCCAAGTCAGGCTGAATTGGGCTGAGAGGCTTGGGGACTGAGGCTTTTGGCTTGTGGCTGATGATGGTGATGGGTCTGGCTGACTGAGGTGAAGGAAAGAAAACTAATTGTATTTCTGGGACTGACGAGCTGATTAGCAGCAAAAGAAGAAGACAGTTGTCCTCATATCTCTCTGACTGACTTTGTCTGAATATCCTCCAAACCAACATTAATTTTAGAGAATAGGGAAACCCCATCCCTCTTACCTTATCTTCTATCCTTGTCCTGTCTTCCCCAATAAACTCTTACTTGAGTTAAAGAAAAGAGTATTTTCTCTAAAGCATCATAGTTCACACTGAATGATAAGAAGGGAAAGATGGGGGAGGGGAAGCTGAAAGGCTTCTGAAGAGGGGAGGAAGGGAGGCTGGAAGAGGGAGGAAATGGGTGGAAGAGGGAGGAGGGTAGGCAAAGCTGATCCATTAGTCATCTAGAAGAATCAATCAATATAGACACCCTCAAATAGTATCTATTACAGAAATAGAGACCATAAATTATCCTAAGTCAGAAAAGGAAAGTGAATAAGTCACAAATGAACTCCTAAAGAAAAATATCTTGGACCAGATATATTTGCAGATGAATTTCATCAAACATTTAAAAAATAAGAAATTTCTCTGTGACATAAATTTTCCCTAGAAATAGAGAAAGTAGATATCCTACCAAATTTCCTTTCATGAGAGTTTGATCTGGTTGGGAAAATGCAATATATGGGGCCTGCAAGAAGAAAAACATTCTAAATTACTTCTGCAAGAACTATACATTTGTCCAGTCATTCATGAAAACAATTCACAGTCATTCAAGGAAATGCATTAAATTGTTCATATCTTTTGACCCAGAAATTTCCAACATAAAAAGATTAATGGCAGCAAGACAAAGGCCATATTAGAAAACTATTTACAGAAGAATTATCTGTAATAACAAAAAACTGGAAACAAGACAGGTATTTAGTGGCTGAGGAATAACTAGAGGGTCTATGGTATATAAAGATAATAAATTATTATTGTATCAAGAAATTATCACTAAAGAATTCATAGAAGCATGAGATGATATATGAAGAAATATGAAATGAAAAGGGCAGGACAAAAATAATTCTACACAATGGCAACAATGTATTAAATAAAACAATGTCTTTTTTTTAAGACAATAGCTAAAGTTACAAACTTGTTCAGAATCTTGACTCCTAAAAGACAGGAATTGTTTTGTTTTTGACCCAGTGCTTGGCACAAAGAAGGAGCTTGAGAAATACTTATAGATTGATTTAAAGGTCACAAAATTAAGTATAGAGAATGTTAGTACCAAAGTTATTAAAGGACAGAATCTTCTCTTCTGTTAATAAATACTAAACTGAAAAAAGGGAGAAAGTCTAGTGTGTTGTTAAAATCACTCTATTTGGAAGTTTTCTTTAACTATTTTCAGGAATTATACTTTGCAGATTAGAGGGGAAAAGTTATTTAGATTAATGTTGACAAGTGGCTATTGTGTCAAAATAAAATGTATGCATTTTTTAAAATAAAAGAAACAAATGTTTGCAGTGAGAATACCTGGGGCTTTTCTCTAGGGAATCGAATCATAACACTAACTCTTTGAGCTGCAGTCCTGAATTTTCTACCTGAATTTCTTACCATGACTTCTCCCTGCAGCTTCCTACACTGAGCTAAACATTTTTTTATCCCCTTCAATGCCAGTGTCTTATATTATAAATGGAATTTATTGTTCCTCAGTATTTTAGTCTCTAATTTCCAAGTTATATGCACCATTAGATTTCCCTTTAGGAATCAAATTCTTCCCTCTTTTAATCTTTCTGTAACTCCCTCCCTTCCTATGACTCCATTCTATTTGTGGACTTCTAATTGAGGCCAGAACTTTCATGTTTAGCCTGTTGTTAGTTGGGAAGTGGAGTGGAAAGAGTAGTGGCCAGAAGTCAGGAGAGTTGGATTCACATCCTACACTTACTATGTATGTGAACTTGAGTAAGCTACTATAAATGAGCTGATCCTGTTTCCTCCTTTATGAAAGGTATCACCAAACTTTATAGTCCATCATAGCACAAATTTAGGGGGATATTATGGGTCATACATCAGTCTTCCATTTAGCAGATTGGGAAATTGAGATTCAAAGAATGATCTGCCCAAGTTCACACAAGTAATTTGGAGTCAGTTTTTGAAACTAGTTCTTCAGATTACAAAATCCATTAATCTTTTCATTTATCTTGCAAAAATCAAAATGGGATCCATTATTATTATTATTATTATTCCACTATAGAAGAAGTTGTCAACTTCTTAAAGTCAACTATAGTTATTCTGGTATCGGGGAAGCTGAAACTTCATTTGCCTGTACCATTTCTGAACTTGAGATTTAAATCAGAAAACCAATGAACATAATGCTATTCCAGAAGAAACGGAATCTAGATTTGGAGTTCAGAGGACCTCCATTTTAAAGATTTAAAGATTGACACCAAGAGAAGGTAAGTGAATCCCCCAAATTGCATAGTAAGCAATTGATCTGGGATCTGAAAAAAGAACCTCTTACTTCAAATTTGGTATTCATTCTACAATAGCATTTGTATATAGTGGCCACATCTCATTCTTTGAGATCCTGGTTCCTACCTCTAAACTTCCAATCTAAGTAGACCAGGAATGCAATCCCACCAAAAAAGGACATTACCAACATAAAATCAGTACAGTAGAGTACAGTCCATAAAAGTTATCCAAGTCAGATTTATACATAAATGAGAATTTACTTTTTTTTTGCTCTAATATTATACTGAAAAATCCTTTCAACCTACCCACAATTTAACCTCTTTCATAAGTTTCCCCTCACAACCATGATCTTTCCAGTTAGAGATCCTTCTTTTCCCAGTATTTCTTGTCTTTTTTGGGGGGAAGGGGGCTCTCCCAAGTTATTTTCTCTTTCTAATTTACATGATAATTATTTGATGACAGTTCTCATTCCTCTACTAGATCATACATTCCTTAAAGAAAGAGACTATATTTTGTTCATCTTTGTATTTCCAAAGAATAGAATATAATTGTTGCTTGATGCGCTGTCATAGAGACTGTTACAGTGGCAAATTAGTTTTTTCTTGGGACTCTTACTTCTGTAACCCTCTAAAAACAACTGAATTGTATGCCAAATATATAGTCATTATAACTGAATTTATAGATCAAAGAGAAAGACCCAAGGTAAAATCTTTATGAATCAATACCAGACCACTCTAATCCTTAAAGGATTTGATTAGTACCCTTCCTCACCAGCCTCCATGTTCCCAACAAGCACATAAAGAAATCTGACAGGATTGTGCCTGGGATTCACCTTGGGATTTCCTTTGCAGAGGCTATACTAACACATCCCACTTCCTACATTCATTCCAATCTATGACAAGTGGCAGATATACATCATCACCCTTCATATTCAAAGAGGACCAAAATGACATCGCAATGTTGGAGTTGTAAACCTCAAATTTCCTTAGACTTATAATTGTTGAAAATTTCACCATTGGGATATTTCATACTTGGAAAATTTCTTACTGATAGTCTATTGGAATGGGAACTCCATTGGCATGGGAGGTTCCTTCTCTTCCCTTCTTAAGATTACTTTAGGACAGAAACCCTTTGCTGAACAATGGAAAGGACTTTGACCTATGCTTAAGCATAGAACAGGAATTTCTTTGAGTCTTGATTGATTTTAGAATTGATACAATGGAGATACTTGGAATAAATCTCCACCCTATTCAGTCCTAATAGGATTGAGTAAGGGCTGCAGCCTAGATCAAAATTTAATTATTCCAATCTCTACCATACTCAAGTTAACAGGATTTAGAAAGGGCTGGAACAAAGGAGTAAAGATTTAATCATTTGAAAAATATGACCTTCAACAGACATGTGCAAAAGCCAGAAACCTCTGGGCGGTCCTGGGTTAAGCGAGAGCCTCCATTGACAGGGAAATTGATGAAGAGTGATTGGTAGATGTGAGGACTGAGGGGAGGCAACTTGGATGGTGTCCTTAAAGATAGGAGGGTCTGGAGACGAGAGAGGGTGGATTGAGTTTTTGGTCGGAGTGGTTCCTGGGCTCTGAGGAAGCTTGCTCTGAAGGAAGCTGAAGGTGGGGGCCTCTGAGACTGTTTCTCCATTTTGGACACGTGAGTAATAGGGACTGATCTCTTTTCTTTGCCCCAGCTATCTAAGGGCTTGGGCCTTTTGGCCCAGCCTAAACAGAAGGGGTATTTAAGCCTTATTCCCTTCTCTCCCCTTTCTCTCTCTATATATATCTCTAATTCCTTTCTTGCTCCTATTGTAATTAAACTCCAAAAAAGGCTGACGGCTGACTTGAGTTTTTCATTTAGGAATTACATAGCTGATTCCTTGGCGACTTTAAATTAATATATATCAGTCTTTTAAGGTGATTCCCTTGTAACATTGTGGCTGACCACACGGGAGTCTAAAGAATCCTCTCAATAAAACTTTTTCCTTGCCTTTTTACTATACTGTTTCACCACTTAGTCCTTTTTAAAAAAAAAAAAAAAAACTTGGCTTAAAGACACAGCTGCTAGAACACGTGAGTATAAAAAAACTTTTTCTCTTTTCTCCTTAAGTTAAATTGGAATCAGCAGTTTTTTCTTTTTCTTCCCTTTAATCTTAAGGGACAGCTGGGTAGCTCAGCGGATTGAGAGCCATCCCTAGAGGCAGAAGGTCCTGGGTTCAAATCGGACCTCAGATACTTCCCAGCTGTGTGACTCTGATAGACAGAAAACAGCTGTTTTTAAATCTCAGCAACAGGACTCTAAAGTCCTGGCTGGAAGAACTGTTTCTAAATATCCTTTCCCTTAAGGAACAACTTCCTGGATTAAAAAAAAAAAAAAAACCCTGTGGAAAGTTTGTTGCTTTGCCCTGCTCCCCACGTGTTTTGTGAAATTACAAAATATACATATAAAAATGAGTACTACATTCTTTGACAATTATATGGCAGCTGAAGAAGTAGGGGCATTGAGGAATGAAGGATACCTCCAAATTTTTATATTAATAGGTACTGTCATTTTTGTACTCCTCAATACTATATTTAGAGATGAAAAAATAGAAAATATTGAGGATAAAATAAAACAAAATGAGGATAAAATAAAACAAAATGAGGATAAAATAAAACAAAATGAGGATAAAATAAAACAAAATGAGGATAAAATAGAAAATATTGAGGATAAAATAGAAAATGTTGAGGATAAAATAAAAAAAATGAGGATAAAATAGAAAATATTGAGGATAAAATAGAAAATATTGAGGATAAAATAGAAAAAATTGAGGATACAATAGAAAAAATTGAGGATAAAATAGGAAATATTGAGAATAAAATAGAAAAACTTGAGGATAAAATAGGAAATATTGAGAATAAAATAGGAAATATTGAGGATAAAATGGGAGATATGGAAGATAAAATAGGAAAAATTGAGGATAAAATGCAAGCCCAATTAGAAGATCTAAAATGTTTCTTACAGGATCAATGGGCAAACACCCACTCTACCAGAAACAGTCCTGTTTCTGAACCTTTGAATGAGGAAATTTCCTTCCCTGAAATAGAGATGGAAAACACCTTCCCTATAGCCCAGTTAACAGACTGCTTCTCTCGTGCAGTGCAAATCTTGTCTGAATTTAATCCCCAAAACCCTTCCCCTGCAATCCCAGCTTCTCATGTTCCTTCTCCTACAGAAAACCAAATTCCAATGCAAGGGAGATCTTGTCCTCCTAGAGAAACCTGTCCTTGTCAAACTGACCCACAGGTGCAAAATTCAACTAGAGGCCTGTTTCCTCTAAGAGAAGTACCTGAAATAGGACGAAATGGGGATGTGGTGACTTTAAGACATAGGATACCGTTTACTCCCCAAGAAATAAATGAATTTACACGAAATATCCCCACATATGAACAAGATCCTTTTCTAGTAACAAAAAAGATGGGAGACATATTTTTTCAATATAATCCGTCTTACAAGGACGTTGAGAGCTTACTACAGGCTTTTTTAAGTGAACGTGAAAAAAATAAAATAATTGCTCATGTCAACAAAACCCGGGGGCGTAATGCAGCACATTGGCCATCTCAGGATCCTGAATGGGACTATAATAATCCTGAGGACTATCTACAACTATACCGTTGTAGAGAGGCCATCCTCACGGCCATGAAGGAATGTGCGGACAGTACAGATAAGTGGATGGAACTGGAAAAAATTAAGCAAAAGGAAAACGAAACACCCTCCAGATTTATGGACAGAATTATCGAGTTTGGGGACAGATACTTAGATTGGGACTTAAATAAAGAGAATAGTTTAAGACAAGTTAGAAGAATCTTTGTAAATAATTGTTGCAAAGTAATTAAAAATTATTTCAAAACACAATGCCCAAGATGGTCAGATATGGACCTTGAAGAATTGCGAAAAACAGCTATATATGTTTTTAAGGGAAACGAAGAAAAGGAGAAAGAGAATAATGATGACATGGAGGAAATGAAGAAAAAAATGAGATGTGTAATAGATAGGATAACTAAATTAGAAAGTGGGCATGATAATGAACCAACGACAATTGCCCCTCTCCAGAAATCCAATTATCAATCCATTACTTGCCACTTCTGTGAGAAGAAGGGCCACAAAATGATGGAATGTAGAACCTTTCTTAAGATGTTTGGAAGGAATACACAGTTTAATAATGGTTTTAGAAATAATAACTATAGAAATTATGATAATGGTTATAGAAACCAGAATTCTAGAAATTATAATAATGACTATGGAAATAACTATAATGAATATAGAAATAAGAACTTTAGAAACCAGAATTATAGAAATAGGAATTGGGAATTTAATGACAATGCTCAAATTGAAGAAAATTTTAATGATAATACTCAACAATATATGAGAAATGGCGCTCGTCCAAAAATTACTCGAGGTACTAATGACCCTCAGAGAGGTGCCCTTCAGGGGGGTGCCCAAGGAATATCCCAAACACAATGATGGTGCCCGGGGGGGGCTGGGGCACAGGAATCAGAGGATACAACCTTTGATTTCCCAGACCCTGATGTCCTACTACCCGTTGTCCCTATCCACTGCCCTCCCCATACTAATGAACCCCATGTTACCTTAAAAGTGGGTAACACTTATTATGATTGTCTATTAGACACCGGAGCTTCCTGGTCTGTATTAAAGAGAACACCTGATTTACAATGTTATTCTATTGGCTCAGAGAATGTAATGGGAGTATCAGGAATAACCCAAAGAGTTAAAAGACTTCCTCCTAGAATGGTGTCTGTAGGACCCCTAGAGGTACAACACTCCTTCCTTTTGATGCCTGACTCCCCTTTAAATTTGCTGGGGAGGGACCTTCTATGCAAACTCAGAGCCACAATAACCTGCTCCCCAGATGGCTCATTATCATTAGAAGTACCAGAGGAATCTTTAAATTTACTCCCTGTACTTCTCTCGGAAAACCAGGAGGCAAAAGAACCTTCCATTTTTGAAATACCTAAAGATATACCGGAGTCTCTTTGGGCCACATCTTCTTCTGATGTAGGCTTACTTAAATCTGCTGTTCCTGTGCAGATAAAAACTAAATCTAGCCCACCTCCTTCTATCCCTCAGTATCCCCTCTCAAAGGAGGCAATTGAGGGTATTACACCAGTTATTAACTCATTAATAGAACAGGGAATAATAATCCCTTGCAAATCTGAATACAACACGCCCATCCTGCCAATTAAAAAACCAAAAAGAGGGCCCGATGGCAAACACATCTATAGATTTGTACAGGATCTAAGGGCAGTGAATAATCACGTTATAAAGAGACACTCCGTAGTTTCTAACATACATACTATTATTTCATCTATTCCTAGCACAGCTACATACTTTACAGTAGTAGACTTGTGTTCAGCTTTCTTTTCCATACCAATACATGAAAACTCCAGGCATATTTTTGCTTTCACCTGGAAGGGCTCACAATATACCTGGTGTCGGCTGCCACAGGGTTATGTCGAAAGTCCGAGCTTATTTGAGCAAATTTTGAGCCAAGACACAGACAATATAACATTTAAAAATAGCAAATTAATCAAATATGTAGATGATCTACTCTTGGCTTCAACAGATGCAGAAACATGTCAAGAAGATAGCAAACACCTTCTTTTGGAATTGCACAAAAGAGGACATAAAATCTCTAAGGATAAAGTTCAATGGTGTCTCCAAAAAGTAGAATATTTGGGATTCATCTTGACTGCGGGTGCTCGTTATATTTCTCCAAAACGAATTGAGAACATTCAAAAATTGAGTGCTCCTACCACTAAGAAACAGCTGAGAGCAATTTTAGGAGCAACAGGGTTTTGTAGACAATGGATTCCATGCTATGGGGAAATCACTAAACCCCTTATAGCATTAACAAAGGATTCGGTTCCTGAACCCCTCAAATTAGAGCCTGAACACTTGTCAGCTCTAACAGATCTGAAAAAGGCTATCATGTCTGCCCCTGCTCTAGGCATCCCAGATTACAACAAGCCATTTACCTTATATGTGCATGAGCGAAGAGGAGTAGCCTCTGGTGTGTTAACTCAGACTTTGGGACCTTCTCAGCGCCCAATTGCTTATTATTCTGCCCAACTAGACCCAGTAGCAGCAGGAGCACCACCATGCCTTAGAGGAGTAGCTGCTACAGCCTTACTAGTAACAAAAACTGTTGATTTAGTATTGGGATGTCCATTAACAATAATGTGCCCACATGAGATTGAAGCATTATTGGTAAAACATAGAACACAGGCATTCTCGGATCAGAGAATTACAAGGTATGAAATAACCTTATTAAATAGTGAAAATATTACCTTGAAACGCTGTTCAACTCTTAACCCTGCCACCTTGCTTCCAGATTTACCCACTTCAGGAGAACCACTACATAACTGTGAAACATTAGTGTCCATGGCAGAAAAGCCTCGAGATAATCTCTTGGACACTCCCTTAGAAAATGCAGATCTGATTTTATTTACCGATGGTTCCTCTTTTATGAGGGATGGCATACGTTACACTGGAGCTGCCGTAGTCTCAGAATTTGCCACTGAATGGTCAGCTTCACTACCTTCTAACATTAGCGCTCAAGGAGCAGAACTCATAGCTCTAAAACAAGCTTGTATAATTGCCAAGGATAAAAAGGCAACAATTTATACAGATTCTAGATATGCTTTCGGCATTTGTCACTCAGTCGGGATGCTATGGCTCCAAAGAGGATTTTTAACCTCAGCTGGAAAATCCATAGCTAATGCAGAAATTATTAATGAAGTTCTTTCTGCTCTCAAACTGCCTAAAGCCCTAGCTGTAGTTCATTGCTCTGCCCATACAGGTGGCTCTGACCCTGTCTCTAGAGGAAATGACCGAGCAGATGCCGCTGCAAAACTAGCAGCCATAGAAGGACCTGGATTAATTTTAACATTAACAACCACTGATAATTTAAATTTATCACTCTCCTATAATGAAAAGGAAGTGGAAAAATGGAAACAAAAATTTAAAGCAAAACAAATTAATGGAGTATGGGTGTCACCTGAAGGAAAACCCCTGCTCCCTAGAAGTTTCTATAACCAAATTTGCCAATCTATTCATAAAAATGGTCATTTTGGCACCCAGGGCATCGTGGACTCTGTCAAGAGAGTATGGATAGCCCCTGGTATAACTACTGTAGCCTCTAAAGTATGTTCAGCCTGCCCTATTTGCCAGGCATATAACCAACATGCATATCGTGGAAAAGCCTTTGGGGGACGTCCTCTGGCTTACACACCTTTTGAACATCTACAGATAGATTTCATAACAATGCCAAAGGCTGGACGTTATAAATTTTGTCTAGTAATTGTAGATCAACTAACCAGATGGCCGGAAGCATTTCCTACAACCCGAGCCACAGCAGATTTTGTTGCAAAGATACTTTTAAAAGAAATTATTCCTCGTTTTGGCCTACCAGCACGTATTGACTCCGATAGAGGGAGTCATTTTACCGATTCTGTCTTAAATCAAATATATTCTTGCTTGGGGATAACTCCAAAATTCCATGTTCCATATCACCCCCAGAGCTCAGGCCAAGTGGAGAGGATGAATAAAGAACTTAAGACTATGATTGGCAAATTATGCACTGAGACCCATTTAAAATGGCCTGAAATTCTCCCTCTGGCCCTATTTTATCTTAGAAGCAGGCCTAGAGGAGACTTACATATTTCACCATTTGAGATGCTTTTTGGACATCCGCCTATACAGGCTAAGCCTTTCTCCCCGGCTTATACATCGCTATTAGGGGGAGATATTACTATTGCTTCCTATATACAGGAGTTACAGCACAAACTACGTGAACTTCATGAATCCGGAGCTGCAGTACAAGCTGGACCATTAGACTTTTCTCTGCATGACCTGAACCCAGGAGATAAAGTTTATATCAAGAATTTCAAGCGAACTGGAGCAACTCAACCTTCATGGGAAGGACCATTCCAAATATTATTAACTACTCCAACATCTATAAAGATTGGAGAAAGAGACTCTTGGATTCACTGCTCACATGTGAAGAAAGCATCTTCTGCTGAGACTGGTTGACTCTATCCTATCATATGAATTGTGACTCTATCTTATCATAAGAATTGGAGATAATAATCCATAGACAAATGGATGCTGATTTTTTTTCTCAAGAATATATTGAATTACTGATTTTTTTCTTATTTTTTCTTATTTCTTTTCTTTTATTTTTTATCAGAATATTTGATTTTTTTTCATTTTTGTACTGAAGGTACACATAATTAATATTAATATTTTTTCCCTGCAGTAATACAAGTTAATATATATACTCTTGCTATAATATCAATATATGCCTAAAAGCTTTAAACTATGGGAACCTGCCATTTATTGATAAAATATTATAGGACTGTGATTAATGTTTGTGTCTGATTCCAGGAAAAGGGATAAAAACAAGGAGCACAGACTAAACCTGAATAGTGCCAATAGAGCACACAAGAAATATTAAAGTGAGACTCAAGGTTGCGACGCTTAACTTATGTTTAAGTCGTAGGACTTCCTTGTATCTACACTCCTTTCGAAGTACTCAAACAAGTACAAAGCTTGACTATCATGCTGGCTCCCTATATCTCTGAAGGAAAAAAAATCAGACAAGGGAATGACATTTCCCCATCAAAATAGAATTCTAATTCTTTTCTTCTTATATTATGGCAACTTCCTGTAGTCTTGGCTACAAATGGCTAAGTGAAATATTACTGCATTCTGTCCTACATACTTGTGGGATAGAAATTACTTTAAACTGGACCTATACAAGGTCTATTTTGAATTTTTCTTATGTTTTTGATTATTTTTCTATTCTTTTGATAATTGACACATACACCCCCATAACTGAACATTGCATTCTGAGCTAAACTTGATATTTTTTTTTTAATACTTACTTCAGGGGGGATTGTATTTTAATTTAAAATCTAAGAATTTTTGAATTTTTTTTGTTTGAGATTGTATTTTTATAAAAATCCAAGAATTTTGTTTAAGATTTTACTGTTATAAAAAATTTTAAAGATTTTGATTTTGTTCGAGAAAAGATCTTCAAGAAAGAAGCTTGAAACTTTTATATCCAGAGAATGAACTGTTGCAGAAAGATGCCAAAAACCTACACTTCATCAAGAAGATCAAGAATGAACTTTGGATGTGATTGATTGGACTGAACTTTTGATTGAACATTTATTGTAACATTTATGCCAAAAGGGACTGCCCCTAATTTGGCTTTCTGTCAATGCGCCTAGCAAACATTGGTTTTGCTTTCTTTTCTTTTCTATTTCCTCTCTCACCATTCTAATTTCTCCTAGAAAATTGAATATTGTGTATATCTTTAGTTAGAAGTGAATTTAGAACTACAAAATGATTATGTTAAATGATCAATGGGGAGACTAGTCTCCCAATGATCATCAGGGGGGATTGTAAACCTCAAATTTCCTTAGACTTATAATTGTTGAAAATTTCACCATTGGGATATTTCATACTTGGAAAATTTCTTACTGATAGTCTATTGGAATGGGAACTCCATTGGCATGGGAGGTTCCTTCTCTTCCCTTCTTAAGATTACTTTAGGACAGAAACCCTTTGCTGAACAATGGAAAGGACTTTGACCTATGCTTAAGCATAGAACAGGAATTTCTTTGAGTCTTGATTGATTTTAGAATTGATACAATGGAGATACTTGGAATAAATCTCCACCCTATTCAGTCCTAATAGGATTGAGTAAGGGCTGCAGCCTAGATCAAAATTTAATTATTCCAATCTCTACCATACTCAAGTTAACAGGATTTAGAAAGGGCTGGAACAAAGGAGTAAAGATTTAATCATTTGAAAAATATGACCTTCAACAGACATGTGCAAAAGCCAGAAACCTCTGGGCGGTCCTGGGTTAAGCGAGAGCCTCCATTGACAGGGAAATTGATGAAGAGTGATTGGTAGATGTGAGGACTGAGGGGAGGCAACTTGGATGGTGTCCTTAAAGATAGGAGGGTCTGGAGACGAGAGAGGGTGGATTGAGTTTTTGGTCGGAGTGGTTCCTGGGCTCTGAGGAAGCTTGCTCTGAAGGAAGCTGAAGGTGGGGGCCTCTGAGACTGTTTCTCCATTTTGGACACGTGAGTAATAGGGACTGATCTCTTTTCTTTGCCCCAGCTATCTAAGGGCTTGGGCCTTTTGGCCCAGCCTAAACAGAAGGGGTATTTAAGCCTTATTCCCTTCTCTCCCCTTTCTCTCTCTATATATATCTCTAATTCCTTTCTTGCTCCTATTGTAATTAAACTCCAAAAAAGGCTGACGGCTGACTTGAGTTTTTCATTTAGGAATTACATAGCTGATTCCTTGGCGACCTTAAATTAATATATATCAGTCTTTTAAGGTGATTCCCTTGTAACAGAGTCAAGTTACAGTGTGTTCATCTGTGCCTGATCAGATCAATACAAGCCCAGAATGCTCTACCACAGGTCTAGCACAAATAGTTCATTTGAAAATTTGGGATGGAAATGTCTCTAAACATGCACATCTCACATTTCTTTTAAACTATTACAATTCTTCATTGCTTGTAGAACACAGAGTTTTCTTTGATGTGGGCATGCCCTGATGCCAGTGTCTCCAGATAATAGTAAATATTAACCCCGATCAAAGAAGAATGGGACTTGAAACATGTTGTATTCTGACTAGGTCACATTGCTGGTTAGAAATCTCTAGGACTACATTGAAAATATATTGCCTAATATACTCTCCCTCTTCTCTCCCCATCTAGCCAAAATAATATGATGCCAAATTAAGTCCATCTCTTGGAAAGAAAGGAAGATAACCAAATGAGACATCGGGATTAATTGGGCAATGTGTGTGTGGCTGCACTGGATTGAAGGGAGACTCAAATCTAGTTGGAGATCTTCCTGCCTTCCTGGGGTGGTTCTCAGAGCAGAGACTCAAAGCAGAAAACTATTGATTTTTGACATTATGAAATATGATTATTTGACATTTATGACACAATTGACATTATGACCTTTGACTCACAGATACTGGTCTACTACTCCAATATGGAGAATGTGCTGACTACTAAAAGGGAAAGAATAAGAATATGAGTGACAAAAGAAAATAAAAAATAGACTAAAATACTAAAGATTAAGAGGAAAAGTTTTTTTAAATCCTGTAGAAAAGCAAACAAATCAGTTGAAGATCCTAACATTAGGAAGATGAATACCAAATCTTTGATGAAATTAAAAATGTTTTCTTAATGAAAACTCTGAGTGTAGTGGAGACTTTGTTTTATAATCTCAGACCATCTAACTGTGGTACATGTTGGTGATGGAATACTATTGTGCTCAAAGGAATAATAAACTGGAGGAATTCCATGGGAACTGTAATGACCTCCAGGAATTGATGCAGAGCAAAAGGAGCAGAACCAGGAGAACATTGTACACAGAGACTGATACACTGTGGTACAATAGAATGTAATGGAAAGAATTAGGTTAGCTGATCTGGTGACCATGGATATAATGTATATGTCCGTCTGCATAATATGTCTTATGTAAAATTATATGATAGACCATATAACATGGAGGCTTACTAATTTTGGAAGACCTGAATTCCCTTTCCACATGAGTGGCAATAGCCTCTTTTCACTGGCTACCTATCTAGAACAGACTATGTCTTTAATATGATCAGACTGGGGGGAAAAAAAGAAAAAAGATCTATAGGGTAAAAAAAAAGAACACAAAGGGATCATTAAGAGATTAAAAAACAAAGGGATAAAACTACAACTAGAACCTGAGGAAATGGGAGAAGCGAAAGTAAAGAAGATGTTCACTGAAATACAATGGACTAAATTCCAAGACAGCACTATTGGATTTTTTGGATTGGAATTACAGAGGGGAGGGCGTATAAATAAGGAGAAGTGAGACTGAAAGTTCATGCTACCAAGTCCATAGGCAAATAGTGAAAGGATAAAAATTCCTATAATATTTCAGAAAGAACTGGAAGACAGGAAGTAAGAGAATGGTAAAGACAATGGAAAGGTGAAATTGCATATTTATGACTTCAAGGGGATGCCATTCTGAAACCTGTGGGAAAGGATACCAATGAAAAGTATTCCACTGAGGAAGATATGTATTCCCAACAATGGAATGCAGAAATTGGTAGATTGATAGGGCATATTCTATGGGAGAATATTGTGATATCATGGAAAAAGAATTTATGAGATCTTTAGAATAACTAGTATCCAGAAGGGTTAGGGGGATAGAAATTAGCTGGTCATTGGGAAGGAGAAAAATAAAGGAGATGGCAGGGAATAGAACAATATGGTGCAATTTTTGGACATTAACTTGATTTTTTTTTTTACTTTTTTTCTAAATTAATTTATTTAGTCAATTTAGAACATTATTCCCTGGTTACAAGAATCATATTATTTCCCTCCCTCCCCTACTCGAACCCTTCCCATAGATGACATGCAATTTTACCTATTTCTATGTGTTTGTATTAGGATGTTCATTTAGAATCTATATGCCCAACAATATCCCCTTGACCCATGTAATCAAGCAGTTGTTTTTCTTCTGTGTTTCTGCTCCCACAGTTTTCCCTCTGAATGTGGATAGTGTTCTTTCTCGTAGATACCTCCAAGTTGTTCAGGATCACTGCACTGCCACTAATGGAGAAGTCCATTACATTTGATTGTACCACAGTGTATCACTCTCTGTGTACAATGTTCTCCTGGTTCTGCTCCTCTCATTCTGCATCAATTCCTGGAGGTCATTCCAGTTCCAATGGAATTCCTCCAGTTTCTTATTCCTTTGAGCACAATAGTATTCCATCACCTACAGATACCACAATTTGTTCAGTCTTTCCCCAATTGAAGGACATCCCCTCATTTTCCAACTTTTTACTACCACAAAGAGCGCAGCTATAAATATTCTTATACATGTCTTTTTCCTTATTATCTCTTTGAGGTACAAACCCAGCAGTGCTATGGCTGGATCAAAGGGCAGACAGTCTTTTAGTGCCCTTTGGGCATAGTTCCAAATTGTCTTCCAGAAGGTTGGATCAATTCACAACTCCACCAGCAGTGCATTAATGTCTGACTTTGCCACATCCCCACCAACAATCATTACTTTCCTTTGTTGTTATGTTAGCCAATCTACTAGGTGTGAGGTGATACCTCAGAGTTGTTTTGTTTTGCATCTCTCTGATTATAAGAGATTTAGAACACTTTTTTCATGTGCTTATTAATAGTTTTTATTTCTTTATCTGAAAATTGTCTATTAATGTCCCTTGCCCATTTATCCATTGAATAATGGCTTGATTTTTTGTACAATTGGTTTAATTCTTTATAAATTTGAGTAATTAGACCTTTGTCAGAGGTTTTTGTAATGAAGATTATTTCCCAATTTGTTGTGTCCCTTCTAATTTAGGTTACATTGGTTTTGTTGGTACAGAAATTTTTAAATTTAATATAATCAAAATTATTTATTTTATATTTTGTGATTTTTTTCTAACTCTTGCTTGGTCTTAAAATCTTTCCTTTCCCAAAGATCTGACATATATAGTATTCGACATTCAACTAATTTACTTATAGTTTCCTTCTTTATATTCAAGTCATTCATACCCATTCTGAGTTTATCTTGATGTAGGGTATGAGATGTTGATCCAAGCCTAATCTCTCCCATACATTCTTCCAATTTTCCAAGCAATTTTTATCAAATAGTGAGTTCTAGTCCCAAAAGCTGGGATCTTTGGGTTTATCATAGACTGTCTTGCTGAGGTCACTCACCCCAAGTCTTTTCCATTGATCCTCCTTTCTGTCTCTTAGCTAGTACCAAATTGTTTTGATGACCAGTGCTTTATGGTATAGTTTGAGACCTGGGACTGCAAGGTCTCCTTCCATCGCATTTTTTTCCATGATTTCCCTGGATATCCTTGATATTTGGTTCTTCCAAATGAACTTTGTTATGATTGTTTCTAATTCAGTAAAAATGTTTTTGGTAGTTAAATGGGTATGGAACTAAATAAGTAAATTAATTTGGGTAAGATTATGATTTTTATTATGTTAGCTCATCCTACCCATGAGCAATCAATTTTTTTCCAATTGTTTAGATCTAGTTTTAATTTTGTGGAGAGTGTTTTGTAGTTGTGTTCATATAATTCCTTTGTCTTGGCAGATAGATTCCTAAGTGTTTTATATTGACTCGGGTGATTTGAAATGGAATTTCTCTTTCTAATTCATGTTACTGAGATGTGTTGGAAATATATAGAAATGCTGATGACTTATGTGGGTTTATTTCATTAGCTTGATTGTTAAGTGGATAATGAAGTAAAATAGGGGAGAGACTTGAGACAAGGAGAATAATCAAAGGACTACTGCAATAGTGTGAAATTTCCTTGCCTACTCCCCACAAATAACCAAAAATGAATTCTAAAAATGGCAAAAGCAGACAGGAATCAATAGTGAAGCTAAATAGCAAAACTAAGGAGAAAAGTTTCTGACTTCCCTAATCTCAGCCCCATCACCCTAGGACCTAGGGGTAGAAACTGAACAAACAATGTGTAATCCACAGTGCAACTTCTGAGGGCAGAATTAGTATCCTCATCTCCTTTGCTAAGCCTTGGAATTCACATCCAGGAGGACACCACTGGAATTCATGTCCACAGACAAAGATCCTTAGAAGGACCTATGTCAGCTGAGGGGATAGTGCCATGATGGCCCATAGCTGGGGACTGAGGAAGCTGATACCATGGTAGGCACTGAATCCTAAGGGCAAGATATCAATCCTATTCAGACAGGTGAAGAACATTGAAGGATCAGAGAACGTGGACTAGACATTTATTCTATTCTGGGTTACTGTAGTGGGAGAGGAAGAGAGAGGGAGGAGCAGGAACCAGTAAGTAGGGATACTGAAGGACTAGGGTCCTATCAGCTATGAACACTGCTGAGAGAATGGGATGTGTTGTTGTTGCAACATGGGGAGGTGGCCTGTCTGGCAGTACTGTCTCCGGTTGGAGAATGTGAGATCAATCATAGACAGAGGCTTGAAAAGGGGACTCAGAGAATACATCATATTCTGGACTATAAAAATTGAGATAACTAAATAGGGCCTGGGAAAAAAAACACACACAAAAACATCCTAAACCTAAGACAACATATCTCAACACTTCAGGAATTGTGAGAGTTCAGCAAAAAGTCAATAATTAAATCTATTGACCTAGCTGTCATTTTTTTTTTTCAAATGAGCAGCCAAAGAAGAAAGAACCAAAATACTGATAACTACTATGGGGCAGAGAAGACCTTGATCCAAAACAGATAACAATGAAGTAAAAACACCTACTTAAAAAAGAGCAAAGAGAGAGAATAAATGGCCATAAGTTCATAAAGACCTTTTGGAATATCTTTTAAAAGATTTAAAAAACCAAATGATCAAAGTTGAGGAAAAAGTAGAAAATAAAATAAGAGAAATACATGGAAATCAAGAAAACCGTGAAAGAAAGATTACCCAAATATAAAAAGAGATCTAGATTCTCACAGAAGAAAATGATCTATTAAGAAATAGAATTAGACAAGAGGAAAGGAAAGATTTCCTCAGACAATAAGAATTAATACAGCAAAATCAAAAGAATGAAATAATAGAAGAGAATATGAAACATTTCATCAGAAAAACAAGTGACCTGGAAAATAGATCAAGGAAAAAATGATATAAGAATAGTTGGACTTTTGGAAAACTACAGTCAATAAGAGTTTAGACACCATATCAAGAAATTATCAAAGAAAACTGCCCACAAATTCTTGAATCAAAAATAAAGTAGAAATTGAAAGAATCCACTAGTCACTACCTCTCAGAGACCCAAAGATGAAATGCACAGTAATATCATTGCTAAGTTCCATAGCACCCAGGTTAAGGGGAAAAAAATATCACAAGCAACAAGAAAAAAATAATTTAAATACTGTGGAGCAAGTCAGAATAACACAAGACTTGGCAGCTGCAACATTAAAATAATGCAGGACATGAAATAGCATTTTGTAATGCAAAAAGAACTGGACTTACAACCAAGAACAACATAACAGCCAAAGTAAACATAATTATAATTGGCAAAAATTAACATTTAACAAACAAAAAGAACTTCAACTATTCCTTGGGAAATATTCAGAATTCAGTAGAAAAATTGACCTATAAGAAACATACAAAGATAATAATGGAAAACTAATCATAAGTGGCTGAAATGGTCAAAATGCATGACTTTTGTTTAGGAAAATATTATTTAGGACCTCTGGGAATAGCATGATCATCTGGGTATTTTGAAGGGATGTATACAAAGAGAAAGTTTAAGGTCTTGACCTTAATGTAATGTACATGGAATGGAATGAGTCAAAATGGTAGTGGAGTAGATAATGAGAATGTAGGGTGACATAGCTATCCTACATGGAGGTGGAATGAATGGAGAAACTGCCCTGGAAAAGTGAAGGAGGGGGTAGAGGGCAGGTAGTACTAGTATCCAACTCTCGTCAGATCTAGGATAAAGGAAAGCAACATACACAATAGGAAGAGTAAAAATATTCTTAACATACAGAGAAATAGATGGGAAAGGAGATAGAATAATGGAGGGAACAAGCAGAAGAAAGCCTTTCAAGGGAATGAGGAACTAAGAGAAAAAGAGTAGGTTCAGAGATAAGTGGGTAAAGGGATAGGAAAAGAGAGGGATACTGAGAAGAGAGTATATATTGTAACAATTAAATTAGTTTCTCTACTAAAATAATTATATTTTATGAAGTTTATTAAAGATTAAGAAATAAAGAAAATACAAAATAAGAAAAGCACGTGCAACCTATATCTTGCCTGTCTGGTAGAGAGCCGCGTCAGCCTAGAAGTGGAAGCTGAGAGAGAGCGGAAATATGTGGTACAGTCAGTTTAAATACCTCTTTTTTTCTCAGCCCAGGTGAGGACCTCAGGTGAGATTTTAGGGAATTCTGGGAACTACCAAGGACTTCTGGGAATTCAAGTCTGGGCTTCAAATCTCCATTTTACATCCCCTTGTTTGATCTTATTGGGAAAAATTTCCCCAAAAGGATCATGAAAACACAATCAACTTAAAGATTACAATAATTTGAGGATAAGAGGAAAAGAACAAAACCAATAATTGCTAGACGCATTGACAAAAAACCATTTAGGGGGAAGTCCCCTTTGGCATGAAAGTATACATACAAATAAATGTTCAATCAACCACACCCAAAGTTTATTCTTGATCTTCTTATGTAGCTTGTGGTCTGGAGGCATCTCCAAACAGTTCAGTTTCTGGATTCGGAGAGGTAGAAAGTTTCATAACCTAAAATTCTTCTCAAAAGGAATTTAAACTTTGCAATTTAAAATAATAATATTTTTAAATTCCCCCCTTGAAGAGGGTGATAGAAAAACACAGGATCACTTAGGGATGCATGGCTGAGTTATGAGGTATATGAATCAATTGGCAAGAGAAATTAAAAAGACATCAGAAAAATCCAAATAAAAAAGAAAATTTCTGGATGAAAATATAGACTATCAAAGTCTTATGTGTAAAAATTCTAAGTAAAGAAAAAATAAATCTGTAACAGGTCCTTGAATCAGGGCCCAATTAAAATGATCTAAGCAATGATGCATTTACCCAGTCAGTATCCAGGACTACAGAAAGTTTGCCACACTATGAAAGACAGAAAAGGGACCAGATCATAGGAGCCAGGTAAGGAGCCAAGTTTGGGATACTCATCTGTAAGTATTTTCAGAGTGAGTGCAGATACAAGGAAGGCCTACATCTTAACGTATGTTAAGCATAGCAAACTTGAGTCTTCACACTAGGTTCAAGTCCTTTGTATTGGCTTAGAAGTGCATCAATCTGTCCTGGATTGGTTTATCTTTGGCCCTGTTCAATGGCTCTTTTGTATATCTTGTCCTGGAATCAGACAGAATCATTAAGCAAAGTCCCATAAATTTTTTTAAAACAATTAGTGGCATCATTTTTATAGTCTCAAGTGTTTAGGGCATGCATTGACATTATAGCAAATGTATTTTAAACTTATATTCCTGCAAAATCAAAACGTTAAAGAAAATCTTAATACTGGTGACATGTGCTTCAAATTTAAAAAGGAGAGAAAAATACTGAAATAGTATATTGCACATGCAAGAAAATATAATAAAAGAGTTTTAAAAATAAAAATATAGCTATAATCATTGACACACTGTGTCAGCTAAGAAAATATAGAATACAAAGTTTTCTCACCAAAATGAGATCCATTTCCTCTTCATATCTGGCCATGATCCACTGTGAGTACAAGCAAATGAATTTTACAAGGTAAAATTTTTTTATAAAGAACAGTATTACAAATATTATCCCCCAAATTATCAATAGCCCAGTTAATTACAATAGCAAACAAACACACTATCATATTTCACACAAGTTGCTATATGTCATTTTTAAAAGCCTATGAACTGATGTATATTTGTCACAATTTTTACAAATGTAACAAATCTTTCAACCTTGGTAAACATATTTTTAAACAAAGTAAAACTTATTTTGGGTCTAGAACATCATAAAGGAATCTAGATATCATCCTGGTGGAAGTAAAATGAGCTAAAGAGTTATAAATGAGAGATGTTCCCTTTTTTGGGAGGGAGGCTTCTGGGGGTACAATGCCCTGGGATTAACTTCCCAGCTTCCATTCACATTTTTATAAATGTGGGACTTGGGATTATAATTATATTTCACTTCAGCTACTAAAATGGGCAGGCAAAATGACCAGAGATTGTTAAGAAAAATTCTAAAAATCATGTCTAAAGAACCTTAAAATCAATTTGAGATATTTAGCTCAATAAATATTCCAAAGGTTGTTATAGCAATTTTCTGATGGAGTCCATCTATCCTTTATGTGACAATTTGCAAAGTCAAAAATAGAAAAGCTATTTTTATATGGGCTTATTCAATAATGTTTGTTCAGTATAGTTATAAGGGAAAAGCAACAGAATTTAACAGTATTTAAAACCCAGTACATTAAAATGATTCAGTGTAACAGAATAGTATTAAATATAGTAATATATGAACTTAAAATCACAAAGTTAAACCTTAAACAAAACAATCAGAAAATGCAATAGAATATAGAGCTTTTTATGAAACATTGGAGTCTGAAATGCCTTAAAAATATAACCTCCAGTCTCTTTAAAGTTAGTTGGGATTTTTTATCCATTTAGATGCCTATTGTCAGAAGGCAGAAGATTAGTAAGGGGTAGGCAATGGGGGCTAAATGACCCACCCAGGGCCACACAGCCAGGAAGTGTCTGAGGCCAGATTTCAACTAAGGACTGCCTGTCTCTAGGGCTGGCTCTCAATTCACTGAGCCACTGAGTTGTTCCCCCACCCCCATAGTAAGAGTGGATTTTAGGAACCTCAAATTTGGCTAAAGAGTTGCAGGGAGTTGAATTTTTCTCCTGACTCCCAGGTGAGATAAATGAAAGAATCAATACAGTCAAAAGATATCCTTTTAAATAACCCATGCTTGTAAGTTCCTGTTTGGAAAAGTCTCTTCCTTCTTTCTTTCTCCCCTCTGCTATCCCCTGTGCCCAGTCCATGTGGAGGCTAATCATAGCCTAAGGAAAATCACCCCCATTTTGCCAGCCAGTGGAAGTGAGTCCTGGGCCTGGGGTGATGAGCCAGAATTGCGGGGTCGGGTGGTTCATCTGGGTCCAGATTGCAGGTAGCAGCCAGGCAGGCCAGAGCTGGGACCAGGTGAATGACAATAGCCAGGAACAGGAACCAGTCAGGAGCCAGAGTCGGAGTCGGGAGTGAGATGAGTCAAGGGGCTTGCTAAAAAACCTTGGAGAAACATGGCTTAAAAAAATCTAGGCACTAGCTATTAAAAGCTGAACTTAGTAAAGATTTAGGAAAGTTAAGAAGATTGAGGGTATTTTGTCACAACTGACGTGGTTCGACGAAACTGTAACAATTAAAATTAGTTTCTCTACTAAAAGTATTATATTTTATAAGGTTTATTAAAGATTAAGAAATAAAGAAAATACAAAATAAGAAAATCATGTGCAACCTACATCTTGCCTGCCTGGTAGAGAACCACATGAGCCTAGAAGTAGAAGCCAAGAGAGAGCGGAAGTAGGCGGTACAGTCAGTTTAAATATCCCTTTTGTTCTCAGCCCAGGTGAGGACCTCAGGTGAGATTTTAGGGCATTCTGGGAACTACCAAGGACTTCTGGGAATTGAAGTCTGGGGTTCAAATCTCCATTTTACAATATCAAGAAATAGTAGGGGTAAGATGAGAGGATAAGAGAGACTCTTAGGATAAAGTAAGTCTGAGGAGGGATACAGAAAAAAAAGAAAGAAAGAGAAGGATAAACAATAAGGAAAAATAGAATGGAGGGAAATACACAATCAGTAATTATGACATTACATGTGAATGGAATTAATTCATCCATAAAATTAAAATAGATAGAAGAATAACAACAAAAATCAAAACCCCATTATATGTTATAACAAGCAACAGGTTTAAAAAGGAGAGGCACATATAGAATAAAAATAAAGGGCTGGAGCATAATATTTTATGTCTCAGATGATACAAAGAAAGAATCATGGTCTCTGACAAAGTTAAAGTCAAAATATATTCACAATCAAAAGAGATAAAGAGGGAAACTATATTATGTTGAGAGGTACCACAGACAATGAAGCACTATTAATTTTAAATCTATAAGTACAAAATATTATAGCATACATATTTTTAAATGAAAATTAAACGAGCTTCAGATAGAAATTAAATAACAAACAATAATAGTGGGGAATTTTAATTCCCACCTCTCAGAACTAGATAAATCTAACCATAAAAAAATAAGAAAGAAGTCAATGAGATGGCTAAAATATTAGATGAGTTAAACATGATAGCTATCTGGAGAGAACTGAATGGGAAAAGAAAAAAGCATATCTTCTCATTAATACTTGGCACCTTCAAAAAACTTGACTATATATCAGGCACAAAAACATTATAGTTAAGTGTTGAAAAGCAGAAATATTAAATGAGACCTTATCAGACCATAACACAATAAAAAATTTTACATAATAAAGGATCATGGAAATAAAAAGCAAAATCTAACTAGAGATGAAATGACTTAATCTTAAAGAGTAAGTGAGCTAAAGAGCAAATTATTGAAATAATAAATAATTACCTTAAAGAGAATGATATGAAACAACATACCAAAATTTATGAGACACAGGAAAAGGAGAAATAAGAGGAAAATGTATATCTCTAAATGCTCGTATTAATAAAATATATAGAGATAATATTAATGAATTGAGAATACAATTTTAAAAACTAGGAAAAGAAAATAAAAATTCTCAACTAAACACCAAATAAGAAATTATAAAAATTAAGGATAAGATCAATAGAGTTGAATATAAGAAAACTATTGTATTAATACATAAATCTGGGAATTTATTTCATGAAAAAATCAATAAAATTAATGAATAATTGGTTAGTCAAATAAAAAAAGGAGAAAACCAAATTATTTGCATTAAAGATGAAAAGTTATTTTGTTCAATTATATGAAAATAAATCTAACAATGAAAAAGAAAAATGCATAAAATAAATTCCATTGATTATCATAGCAAGAAATAGAATACCTAAATAAACCCATTTTAGAAATACAAATTGAACAAACCATAAATAAACTTCCTAAGAAACAAGCATCAGGACCAGATGGATTTACAAGTGAACTCCACCAACATTTAAGGATAAACTCATTTCAATATGAAACAAATTATTTGAAATAAACAATTAAAGAAAGAGTTTTACCAAACTCCTTTTATGAAACAAATTGGGTGCTGATGCCTATATCAAGAAAAGGAGAAAAGAGAAAGAAAATTATAGACAAAACTCATTAGCAAATATGGATGCAAAAATCCTAAACAAAATACTAGGTAGGAGACTACGACAATATGTCACGAAGATTGTGACCAAATAGAATTTATATCAGGAATGGAGGCATGGTTTAATATAAGAAAAAAACTATCAATTTGATTGATTATATCAATAACAAAAGAAGAAAAAACCATATGATTTTCTTAATCAATGCAGAAAAAAAAGTCTCTGACAAAATATAACATTCATTCCTAATAAAAGAACTGGAAACCATAGGTATAAATGGATTTTTTTTCTTAAAATGATACCAAGTATCTACCTAAAACCATCAGTAAGTATTATATGTAATAGGGAGAGCCTAGACGCCTTCCCAACAAGATCAAGAGTGAAACCAGGTTCCCATTACCACTGTCATTATTTAACATGACATTAGAAATGCTAGCAATAACAATAAGAGAAGAAAAAGAAATTGAAGGAATCAGAATGGACAAAGAGATAAGAAAACTATCTTTACTGATGCCATGATGGCACATGTAGAAAATCACAGAAATTCAACTAAAAAGTTAGTTGAAATTATAGATAATTTTATCTAAGTAGCAGGATATAAAATTAATTCACATAAATCATCAGCATTTTTATATATTACTGACAAAGTCTAACAAGAAATGATAGAAAGAGATATTCCATTTAAAATAACCACAGATAGAATAAACTACTTGGAAGTTTACCTAACAAAATAAACCCAGGAATCACACAATTATGAAACATTTTTACTCAAATGTTAAGTCAGATCTAAATGAATGGAAAATTAATTATTCATGGATGGGCAAGGACAATATAATTAAAATGATAATCATATATAAACTAACTGATCTATTTAATGTCATCTCAATTGAATTACAAAACAATTATTTTATTAAATTAGAAGTAATAAGAAAATTCATTTAGAAGAATAAAAGATAAAGAATACCAAAGAAATTCATGAAAAACAGTAAAGAGGTTTAGCAATGCCAGATTTTAAACTGAATTATAAAACAGTAATTATCGAAACTCTGATACTGGCTAAGATATAGACATGTAGACCAGTGGAATAGAATAGACATACAACAAACAGCAGTAAAATATTTTAGTAATCAAGTATTTGACAAAAACATAGATCCAGGATTTGAGGATTTTTTAAATATCACTGTTTGGTAAAAATTGCTGGAAGAACTGAATACTAGTTTGGCAGAAACTAGGTATAGACCAATATCTTACACCATTCAGTAAGATAAGATCAAAACTGATACATGATATAAACATAAAAAGAGATATTGTAAGTAAATTAGAAGAACTGGGAACCTACTACCTATTGGATTTATGAATTGGTAAAGAATTTATGAGTCAACAAGCAATAGAGAGCACTGTGAAATGAAAAATGGATAATTTTAAATATAGAAAATTGAAAAATTTTTGTACAAATAAAAGAAATACTGCCAAGATTAGAAGCAAAGCAAAGTACTGGGTGGGTTGAAGTGGTGGTGGGGAATAGACAGCCCCATAGATAGAGATTTCATATCTAAAATGTGCAGTGAATTTTGTCAAATTTGGGAGAATAAGGGCCACCCCAATGCATAAATGAGCAAAAGATATGAACAGAAAATTTTCAGATGAAGAAATCAAAGCCCTATATATGAAAAAATGCTCCAATTTACTACTGATTAATGAAATGCAAAGCAAAACAACTCTGAGCTATCACCCCACACCCACCAGACTGACAAAAATGACAAAAGGGTGAAGTGAAAAATGTTGGAGGGGAATGTGGTAAAAATGAAGAGAATAATACATGGGTGGTGGAGCTGTGAATTCATCCAACCTTTTTGAAGAGTAATTTGGAATTACACCCAGAGACTTGTAAAACTGTGTATACCCTTAGACCCAGCAATACTATTCCTGTATCTGTTTCCCAAGGAGATCAGAGAAAGAGGAAAAGAACTCATGTTCTAAAATATTGATAGCAGCTCTCCTTGTGGTGGCAAAGAATTGAAAGCTGAGGGTACACAATTGTGATGTATGATTGTGATGAAATACTACTATGTCATAAGAAATGATGGAACTGACTGATTTGAGGATAAAAACAAAACAAAACAAAAAAAAAACCTGGAAAAAACTGTATGAGATAATGGACAGTGAAATGAGTAGAACCAGGAGAATAAGTTACACAGTCACAGAACAAATACTAGAAGAATAAACGGAGATTGTTACCTCCAGAAAGTGAACAGAAAGATAAAACATTAAGGAATTAATTTATATGAACATGTTGACTTCCTTGATGATAGAGAAGATAAGGAGGAGTTAGGAGGAATTTAGATACTTGTGGAGGGTATCTATTCTGTGAAGAAAAGTAAACTAAACATATAGACTAGTAATTTCACTTGTGTAATGTCTTCTTTTTCTTTTTACAATGAAATGCTAGTTTGGTTTTTAAAACATTTGGAATAATAATAATAATAAATTAAATATATATGAACCAAATGGTGTGGCATCTAAATTTAGAAAAGAAAAGTTAACTGAATAGTAAAAAGGCATAAAAATTAATATGGCCAATAGTTGTTTACTTCAATATTCCTCTCTGAGAGGTGAACAGATTTAACAGTCAGCCACCAAAAATTTAACAGTACTTACCACATGTTAGATATTGTGCTAAATGATAGAAATGGGGGTGGGGGAGTCAAAAACATGCATCCTCCCTTCAAGTATCTCACATTTAATGGGAGAAACAACATGAAAACAACTATGCACTCACAAGCTATATATAGTATAAACTTAGAGATAAAATATTAGCAATGAGGGTAGAGAGAGAAAGAAAAGGACTCCTATGCAAAGTGGGATTAGAGAAAAGTCTCTGAGGAAGTTGGAGAAGCTAGAAATAGAAGATAAGGAGGAGGAACATTCCAATCATAGGGAGCAGCTAATAAAAATGAATAAAGTTGTAAGGTTAAGTATTGCGTGGATGTGTGTTTGAAAGAGAGAGAGAGAATGTAACTGGATCATAGAGTGTGGAGAAGTATGATTTATAAAAATGCCAAAAAGATAAGAAGAGACCAGGCTGAAGAGCTTATCATGCCAAGCATAAAGTTTTCCTTTGATCCTAGAACTAAAAGGAAAGCATTGGAACTGACTGAGTAGGGATGATCATGCCTGTACTTTAGGAAGATTGCTTTGACAGCTGAATGGAAGATAACTTAGAGTGGGAAGAGACTTGGGGTAAGAAAGAATAATTAGAAGGTTATTGCAAATATTCCAAACAAGAAGTGATAGGGACCTTCACAGGGGCTGATTCTATGTGAATGAAGAGAAGGAGATGTAAAAAGGAGTTAATTTAAAAGTAAAAGTAAAAAGATTTAAAGATAAACAGGCAAATATAGAACTGGAGAGTACAAAAATTTAGAAGTAAAAGATTTATGGCATCTTCTATATTGGACCATTAAAGAATATACATACATACATACATATATATATATTACATATATATATATATTTCTCAGAACCACATAGCACCTTTACAAAAAAAGTCTTTGCATTTCCAGACAGAAAGAAATTAAAAATAAAAGCATATCCAGAAATATTAAAGAAATCATTTATAAATCACAATATGGCAAAAAATAACCATTAATACAGGGATAACAATCAAGACAGAAACCTAAATGAGATAATGAAAAAATTTCTGAACGAATGGAGCAAAGAATAAATAATAGAAACAAATCTTAACTATGTAAAGTACAATCAGAATGATCATATTCCAAAATTCCTATGTTTTAACTAAAAGTCCTTAAGAAGAAAATTGCATATATGAATAAAAGAACACTTAATAAATACTTACTATGTTCAAAACACCTATCTAAGCACTAGAGCTACAAATAGAAAAATAAGACAGTCTTTACTCTGAAGGAGTCCATATTATAATAGGACGAGACTACATAGTTTAGGCTATACCATCCTCCAAAACATATATTATTAGAAAATATTTTAAAGTGGATTCATAAGTCTACATGTAACCTACAAAAGTAAAAAAATAAAATAAAATAAAAAACCTAAATAAACTCCAAAGAGGATAGATTTAAAATTAGAAAAAGAATTAGGTAAATTAGAAACCCAAAAGACTAAATAACAAATAAAACTGAAGGATGGTTCTTTAGAAAGACTAATAAAATTGATAAACCTTCAACCAGCCTTGTTAAAAATAAGAGAAAATTTACATTAACAAAAGAATCCACAATAACAAGAAGAAACAAAAACAATCGGACTCTATAGTTTCACATCAACAAATTTTAAAATTCAAAAGAAATAAGATTATCTCCCAAATAAAATATACCAATTAATACCAAATAACAGAAGACCACATAGAGATCTTAATTTATTCAATTTGTAAAAAAAAATGCATATTAAACTACCAAAAGGCTGTAACAGGAAAGTTCTATCAAACTTAAAAAGAATAATTTAGTGGGCAAGTAGGTGGGTTTAGTAGATTGAGAACCAAACCTAGAGATGGGAGGTCCTGGTTTCAAATCCGATCCCAGAGTCTTACTAACCATGTGACCCTGGACAAGTAACTTAAATCCCTACTGCCTAGCCTTTACAGCTCTTCTGTTTTTGAACCAATACATAGTGTTGAATCTAAGATGGAGATAAAGATTAAAAAAAAAGTCTATAATTATGTAGCACCCACTTTGTGATACTTAGAGAAGGCATACTACTCCTACGGGTTCTAAGAATAACCCTGTGGGGATGTACCCTTATTACTATAGCTTACTAGCCCCTACTAGTGTGTTTCCAATTAACAATCAGCCTGCAGATACAATTAAAACTTAGCAAATGTATGTACTAAGCGGCATATGGCAAATACAACAGTTAAAAACTATCTTCCAAAAACCTTAGCTGCACTCTCCAAAATCATCCCTGGGAAGAAAAAAAAGACAAAGTTGGAATATGATGTTTGTGAATTGGATATGTAGGATACTCGGGCAACTCACAACTACTGATACTGTATGTAGGTCTTGGAAATCTTTTCTCCCTTTGGAGTGTTCCAGTGCAGCTCCCAATGAAGCAACATTTCTGGTGGGGGAACTACTCAGCTGTTCTTTAAATCTGTTCCTCTAAATAGCTACTCTCTTCTCTGCTGCCATGGATCTTACTCTTTAGAGCTACTTCCTCTCTCAAGTGACAACCTGTTTTCAACTGAATGGAACAGCTCTTAACATGAAGATATTTCAAAGCAACATGGCTAATATAAGGTAGAGGAGTAAGAGAAAAGAAACTCTTTTTCTCCCTTCCTATAGCTTTAACTGTCCTTAACATACAAACACTCCAGCAAAGTACATGCATGCACACACACACACACACACACACACACACACACACACACACTCAATCATTCTCTCATCCTCTTTCAGGGAATGAATCTTCTCTTACTTCTGGTGCCCAGCTTGAACTGACTACAGAGATGATACTTTCAAAGGTATTGCCAGATTTCTTTTTTGAAATAAATTAAGTTAGAATTTTTTTTCCATGGTTACATGATTTGTATTCTTTCCTTCCTCTCCTCCCATTCCCCTCCTATAACCAATGAGCAGTTCAACTGGCATTGATCAAGACCTATTTCCATATTATTGATATTTGCACTACATCAAATCATTTAGAGGCTACATCCCCAATCATATCCCCACTGACTCATGTGATCAAGGAAGTGTTTTTTCTTCTATGTTTCTACTCCCACAGTACTTTCTCTGTATGTGGATAGTGTTCTTTCTCACAAATTCCTCCAAATTGTCCTGATCATTGCATTACTGCTAGTAGAGAAGTCCATTACATTCGATTGTGCCATAATAAATCAGTCTCTCTGTACAATGTTCTCCTGGTTCTGCTCCTTTCACTCTGCATCAATTCCTGGAGATCATTCCAGTTCACATGGAATTCCTCCAGTTCATCATTCCTTTCAATACAATAATATTCCAAAATCATCAGATACTACAATTTGTTCAGGCATTCCCCAATCAAAGGGCATCCCCTCATTTTCCAATTTTTTACCACCACAATGAGCATGGCTATAAATATTTTTGTGTATTTTTCCTCATTATCTCTTTTGTGTACAAACCCAGCTGGGTCAAAGGGCAGACAGTCTTTCATCACCATTTGGGCATAGTTCCAAATTGCCCTCCAGAATGGTTAGATCAATTCACAACTCCACCAGCAATGCATTAATGTCTCAATTTTACCACATCCCCTCCAACAATCATTACTTTCCTTTGCTGTCATATTAGCCAGTCTGCTAGGTGTGAGTTGTTCTGATTTGCATTTCTCTAATTATAAGAGATATAGAACACTTTTTCATGTGCTTATTGATAGTTTTGATTTCTTATCTGAAAAAAAGATATTCATGTCCCTTGCCCATTATGGCTAGATTTCTATTCAGACAATAATGTTACCTCTTCTAATTCATCCAAGAGACTTGTTTGCATCCCATATATGCATGGCTACAATTTAAAATTTTGTTACTTTGCACCTAACTGTCCATTCAAATCGCCCCTCAGATATTAATTATGTGACCCTGAAGAAATCACTTAACCCAATTTTCCTCAGTTTCTTCATCTGTAAAATGAGCTAGAGAAAAAAATGGCAAACCATTCCAGGATCTTAGTCAAGAAGATTCTAAATGGGTTCACAAAAACATTCTAGGATCTCACCAAGAAAACCCCAAATGGGATCAGGAAGAGTCTGACATGACTGAAAACAATTGAATAGCAACAATTATGTTACACTTTCTGATTCTTTCACAGGATTTGTTTGTACCTCACTAATGCATGGGGTCAGTTAGGTGGCACAATGGATAAAGTGCCAAGCCTGGAGTGAGAAAAACTCATATTTCTGAGTTTGAATCTGGCCTCACACTTACTAGTTGTGTGATTGTGGGCAGTTCCTCTTCTGTAAAATGAGCTGGAGAAGGAAAGCAAATCACTTCATATCTTTGTCAAGAAAATCCTAAATGGGGTCACAAAGAGTTGGGTACAGATAAAAAAAAACATAAACATAAAGCTACAAAATAACACTTTGTTAACATATTACAACCTCATCATCTGTGCCTAAATTATAAAACTATATCACTTCAGTTAGGGAATCTTCTTCCTACATTTTTTTACAAAATTATTTCCTAAGAAATATGATGATCCATAAAAAATGCAAACACTATATTACCAACCATCTTTGTATTAATTTTTTTTTGCTTCTAGGGGGAAAATGACAAGAATCATATCATCCCTCCTTATAGCTACACTATATAAATTATTCTCAAAAACTGAGAAAACCAGGCTACCAAAATTTTGTAAAAATAATATGATCTTTACACCTATAGCAATTTATTCAGAAAACATTTCAGCGTTATCAATAATAAATTTATATCAATGGTGCAAATATGGTTTAATAGAGCCAAATTAGAACTATATAAAACTTCACATCCTGGTCTCTTTTTATCTTTTTGGTTTTCTTACAAATAATAACTCTCCACACTACACTGACCTACTTACACACACACACACACACACACACACACACACACACACAATACTTAACCTGACAACTCCATGTGTTTTTATTAACTGACCCCCATGCCTGGAATGTTCTTCCTCTTTATCTCCTATTGGTAGCTGCTCTAACCTTCTTGTTGTCAAAAAAAAAAACACATTTTAAAATGAGTGAAACAAATAGAATAAAAATAGAGGGATGGAGAAGAAGATTTATACTTCAGCTGCCAAAAATAAAGAAAAAACAGCAAGGGTAGTAATGATGATCTCAGGCAAAGATAAAGCTGAAATAGACCTAATTAAAAGAGCTAACCAGGAACACTACCATATGTTAAAAGGTACTATCTAGATGATATAGCATTATTAATACTAAAGATATATATGTACCAAATGTTATAACATCCAGATTTTCAAAGGAAAAGCTAAAAGAACCACAAGTGGAAATAGATAAGAAATAAAAAATAAGAAAGAAGTTAAACAAATAAATAAAATCTTAGATAAGTTAGATGTGATAGACATCTGGAGATAATGGTATGAAGATAAAAAAGAATATTTTTTTCTTCAGTAGTACGTGGTACCTTTAACAAAATTTACCAACATATATTAAAATGCAAAAATTTTATCAGTAAATGCATCCTTTTCAGATCATAGTGTAATAAAATTATAATTAATAAGCAACTATGGAATTATATAATTAAAACCAATTAGAAACTAAATAACTTAATTTTAAAGAATGGGTGGGTAAAAGAACAAGTAATAGAAACAAATAATTGTATTAAAATTATAATAATGAGACAACATATCAAAATTTATGGGATACAGAAAAGCTGCAATTAGAGGAAAATGTATACCTCTAAATATTTATATTAGTAAAATAGAGAAAGAACAGACCAATGAATTCAGTATATGGTCTTAAAATACTGAAAAAAGAACAAATGAAAGATCTCTAATTAAATGCTAAATTGGAAATTAAAATTTAAAGGTAAAATGAACACAGCCAAATGTAAGAAAACCATTGAATTAATAAATAAAACTGAGAATTGGCTTTATGAAAAAATAAACAAAATAGATAAACTATTGGTTAATATGATTAAAAAGAGAGAGAAGAAAACCAAGTCATAAACATCAAAAATGAAAAGAGTAAACTTGCCACTGATGAAATAAAAACAATTATTAGTAGTTATTTTGCCCAATTATTTGCCAACAGATTCAATAATTTAAATGAAATGGATGAATACTTACAAATATGTAAATTGCTTAGACTAACTGGGAAGTAAAAGAATATTTAAATAACACTATTTTAGTAAAAGAAATTCAACAGGTTATGGAAGAACTTCCTAAGAAAAAAGAATCAAGACCAATGGATTTACCAGTGAATTTTATGAAACATTTAAAGCTCATTTAATTACAACATTAAATAATTTATAAAAATTAATAAAAAAGGATTTCCACCAAATTCTTTTCATGAAACAAAAGTGGTGCTGATACCAAGAAAATTAAAAACTGAAAGAAAATTTTAGGTCAACTTGATTAATGAATATAGACACAAAAAATCTAAATAAAATATAAGCTGAGAGATGACAACAATATATTACAAAGATTATACCTTATAGCCAAAAGGATTCATACCAGGTATGCAGGTATGGTTTAGCATAAGGAAAACTCTTAAAATAATTTATTAAAACAAAAGAGTAATGAAAATTACATAATTATGTCAATAGATGCAAAAAATCTTTTGATAAAATATCTATTCAAAACAGTAGAAAACATAGATATAAATGGATTATTCCTTAGATAAATTAGTAGATATTTTAAACCATCAGCAAACATTATCTGTAATAAGAATGTGAGAAGCCTTCTCTATAAGATCAAGAATAAATCAAGGATGACCATTTTCACCAATATTATTTACTATTGTGCTAGAAATGCTACTAATAGCAAGTAGGGAAAAAAAGAAATAAAGATATCAGAATGGACAAAGAGATAATAAAGCTAACTCTTTTTGGAGATTATATGATTAAATATATAGAAAATCTTAGAGATTCAACTAAAATTAATTAAAATGATAAAAATTTTTAACAAAGGAGTAAATAAAACGAATGCACATGCATCATCATTTCTATATATCATTTACAATGTACTGCAAGAAGAGATAATAAGATAGCCCATTTAAATTAACCATAGATAGAATAAAATACTTAGATTATATCTTCCAAAACAAATCCAGAAACTACGTAAACATAATTATAAAAAGCTTTCCATAAATAAAATTGGATTTAAATAAATGGGAAAATATTAATTATTCATGGGTAAGCAGAGCAAATATAATTAAAATGGCAAACCTACCCAAACTAATATACATATTCAATGACATCTCAATTAAATTACTAAACAATTATTTTATTAAGATAGAAAAAATAATAACATAATTCTTTTGGAAAAAAGAAAAGGTCAAGAATATCAAGGGAATAATGAAAACATGTTAAGGAAGGAAAACTAGCAGAACCAAATTTCAAACTATATTATAAAGCAGTAATTACCAAAACAACCTGTTGCTGACTAAAAAGTGGAACAGAATGGACATACAACAAATAATCATAAAAGATTATAGTAACCTTGTGTTTGATAAAGGTAAATTTCCAGGTTATTTGAATAACAATTCATTATTTGGTAAAAATTATTGAGAAAACTGCAAGGCAGTTTGGCAGAAACTAGATATAGACCAATATCTTATACCATTTACTAAGACAGAATAAAAATGGTTACATGGCCTTTTTATAAAGGGAGATATAACACAGAAATAAGAAGAATGGGAAATATATTACCTATCAAATGTATTGATTAGAAAAGAATTTATGAATAAATAAGATATAGAAAGAATTATGAAATATAAAATGTATAATTTTTAACATTAAATTGAAGAGTTTTTGTAGAAATAAAACCAATGTAGCCAACATTAGAAGGGAAATAATAAGCTTGGGGAAATTTTATGAACAGTTTCTTAAATAGAATTCTCATATCTAAAATATATATAGAACTTTCTCAAATATGTGAATATAAGCCATTCCCCAACTGATAAATGGTCAAAACATATGAAGAGACAGATTTTGGATGAAGGAATTAAAGCTATTTATAGCAATATGAAAAATTACCCTAAATCATTATTGATTACAGAAATTCAAATAAAATCTCTGAGATATCTCATACCTGTTAGATTGGCTAAAATGATAAAATGGCAAACCAAAAAATGTTGGAAAGGATGTGAAAAAATAGAGAAACTAATACCTTGTTGGTAGAAGTGTGAACCGATCCTAACATTTTAGAGAGCAATCTGGAATTATACTCAAAAAATTATAAAACTGTGTTTCCTTTTGACCTCCCCTCCCCCCAGTAATGCCTATTGGTATTAAATAATAAACTATTGAGTTTATTTCCTAAGGCAATCAAGAAAAAAAAAGGAAAAGAAACAATCTGTTAAATATTTCTAAAAGACCTTTTTTCTGGTGGTGAAAATTTGAAACTGAAGGGTTATTTATCATTTGGGAAAGGGCTGAATATGTTGTGATATATGATTAGAATGGAATACTATTGTGTTATAAGAAATGACAAATAGGATGATCACACTTACTCACACACACACACACACACACACACACACACACACACACACACACACACACACACCTGGTCTCATATGAAGTGATACAAAGCGAAGTGAACAGAATCAGGAGAGCATTGTACACAGTAACAACAATAATGTATGATGATCAACCATGAATGACAACTATTTTCAACAAGGCAAGAATACAGGACAACTGCAAAGAATTCATGACAAAACAGGATATCCACCACCATAAAAGGAAGAGTTAGAGTCTGAATGCAGATTGAAATATATCATTCTTCATTTTATTTCCTCCATGAATTTTTTTCTAGTGTAAGCAATGTGTCTCTTATTTTACAACATAATGAATAGGAAAATATGTATTTTATGACAATATGCATATGACCTATATAATATTATGTGCTTTCTTGGGGAGGCAAAGGATGAGGTGGTAGAGTGAGGCACAGATTTTGGTATATAACTAATGTGAGAATTTGTTTCTCTTGGATAAACATATTCATTATAATCTATTACATATTTATAACAAATCATATATATATTATTTATGTTTCACATTACATTACATATAGAGAAATAAATATCCTCTTAAAAAACATCCAAAATTTCAATAGATGAATAAAAAATCCATTAGAAAATACAATATCCACTTTTTTAAAGCAAATAATGGTTTTGCTTTGCTTTATTATAATAGAAAAGTATATATACAACGAAAAGTTAGCATCATCTTCAATCTGAGGAAAACTAGAAGCTCACCCAATAAGTATGTATGTCTGGTTTTAGCAATAATTAGTGAGAATCTGTTGAGAATTCACTGATCAGTGTGGCTCAATCAGCATTGAATACCTAAGATACCCAATAGGTCTTAGATCATAGTTTTCAGAACATCACAGAAACTCTTTTACTATCAGGGTAAAACTGAATTTCATCTGCTTTCTTACTGAGCCAAGAAGCCTACAACTCTGAATTTGAATTGTCTTAGGAAGATTCTGAAGATCACCTGGCAAGATAAGGTACAAAACACTGAGGTCGTTTTTCCAGCTAAACTGGAAAGTATTCAGACTCTACTGCAAAGAGCTCAAGTTCAATAGACTGACTATGTTGTTTAAATGCCAGCGGTAAGTTTGCCTAAAAGACATTTTTAAAGAAAACTCACACAAGGCAAGAGTTCACACAAAGGTCAGAAGAAGTGATACCAGGATATTCTCAAGGTCTCTCTGAAGAACTTTATTACTAATTGTGAGACATGCAAGATACTGGTATGGGACTGTACTCCATGATCTTTACACATCAAAGAAGGCAATCTGTTCTATGCACAAAGCAGAATTGCAGTAGCTCAAAAAAATTGAGATGTACACTTCTAAAGACATATCCATCCCAAATTTCCATGTGTGCTATTTGTGCCCAACTTGTGGTAGAATCTTTGGCATTTATAATAGTCTGATCAGCCACAGTAGGACACATTGTACATTGACCCTAACAGAGTGGTGTTATTTTAGTACTCTTTGGATAGGAAGGACAACAATCAACCTTCTTTTTTGTTCTCCATTTTTAGAGATGAGTTACTGAGGGAAGAAAGTGAAAAGGAAGGATGGAAGGAAGGAAGGAAGGAAGGAAGGAAGGAAGGAAGGAAGGAAGGAAGGAAGGAAGGAAGGAAGGAAGAATGGAAGGAAGGAAGGAAGGATGGAAGGAAATAAAGAAGAAAGGAAGGAAGGAAGGAAGGAAGGAAGGAAGGAAGGAAGGAAGGAAGGAAGGAAGGAAGGAAGGAAGGATGGAAGGAAAGAAAGAAGAAAGGAAGGAAGGAAGGAAGGAAGGAAGGAAGGAAGGAAGGAAGGAAGGAAGGAAGGAAGGAAGGATGGATGGAAGGAAAGAAAGAAGAAAGGAAGGAAGGAAGGAAGGAAGGAAGGAAGGCAGGTCAGGAAGGAAGGAAGGAAGGAAGGAAGGAAGGAAGGAAGGAAGGAAGGAAGGAAGGAAGGAAGGAAGGAAGGATAGCAATTAAAATTGGTTTTACCAATAGATGTAATGATAAAAATGGGGTTGACAAATATAAGAGTTAAAAAATGAGATTGTGGCCACTGTTTATAAAATAATTAACTCTTAAGTCAAAATAGCTGTTCATAGCTTTTAACAATTTGATATAATATAAAAGTAATAAAAATAGTAAAAGAAGAGAAATGTAGGAAAGAAGGGGAAAATACTGCCTACATAGATACCCTATAATTGCTCTCCAAAGAAGGGCAGTTCACTACCTGGCAAGGGTTCCCTCAATCTCCAATCTCCACATTGTTGTAAGGATATAGGATTAGCTCTTGATGCAAAGCAGGAGCAGGAGATCCTACAGGGCAGAAGCAAGGGCAAGATTTTGGAGCTCTGGAGAAGGGACACTGACAGTTTCTTCTGAAGAGGAGACTGTTAAACTGCCAGGAGACTGAGACTTTCCTTCAAGCAAGTTTTCATCTTCTGGGAAGTGGTAGAGATTGGTTAACACTCTACAGGTGGACTCTGTGAGATAAACCATTACTCTGCTTCCTGTTCCTGTGTGGTCCTTCAGAGGTGCTGGGGTTTTCTACTGGGACTCCTATCAGACTCAAGAGGACACAGGGGAGGTAGAGTCAAGATGGTAGCTTAGAGGCAGTAAAAGTTCAGTCCTCTGAAAACCCTTCCTTAACAATTAAATACCAAATTCTCCTAGGGGACTGAAAACTAAACCTAAAAACAGGACTGAACCAAGGAACCCTCCTGCTGGACTCAACTTAAAAGGTATGCCCCTCAAAATTCTGAATTCGAGAACACTCAGATTTAAGAGGAAGGAATAAAGAAAGTCCCAGGACACCTCCCCCATCTACAGTACTGAGCCTTCAGCAGTGGTTGGAATATCTGGGTAGGCAAGGGCACTAGTCTGGAGGGAGTACCTTAAGGGCAAAGCTGTGCCAAGCTCAGGGCTGTGAGCACAGATGGTAAGGAAGCATTTGGATAAAAAGCACAGAGCAGGCAGCATAGTTGCAGCAGAGACACTCCATATTGTCCCCCCAACCCTTCCCAAGGTTTTTGACCTCAGGACACATCCAGCTCTGCAAGTTCAACTCCACTGGGTTTAATCTTATCAAGTCTTCAGAGGGCAGGGAAGCTCAAGCTCCAATACCTCTCCCCCACAGACTGCTCTGAGAGCCTTGCTAAGCTCTAAGTGTGAAGGTTGATGGAAAAGCCCAAACCCAAGATCCAACACATAATGACAGGAGCAAGAGTGCAGGCAACTACAGGGGGAAAAGAAGGGGCAATATGAGCAAACAACAGAAAAAGAAAAAAGAAACTACAATTGACAACTTCTATCCAGGAAATGAACAAAGAGCAAATGGAACAGAGGAAGATCAAGGAATACCAAGCAAAAACACAGAAACACAAGCAAATTGGACACGGGATTTAGAAGAACTCAAAATACAAATTTTAAAAAAATTAAGAGAGGCTGAAGACAACTGGGAAAAGAACTTAAAAAGCAAGATAAGTCATCTGGAAACAGAAAAGACTGTCTTGGAAGTCCAAATTAATCAGCTTGAAAATGAGGCAAAGGAGATGAAAGATAAGGCAAATATGAAGAAAGATGACCTCCAAAGAAAATCAGACCAGAAGGAGGATGGCCAAAAAGCCAGGGAAGAAATTCAGTCTTTGAAAACCAGAATACAACAATAAGAAGCAAGTGGCTTCACAAGGCACCAGGGAACTATGAAATAAAATCAAAAGAAAAAAAATTGGGGAAAATATGAAGCACCTCATTCACAAAACAGAAGATTTAGAAAATCATTCCAGGAGAGACAAAGTAAGAATCATTGGTCTATGGGAAGACCATGACAAAAGAAAAAGTCTGGACATCATCCTATGGGAAATTATCCAAGAAAACTGACCTAACATTCTAGAACAAGAGGGAAAAGTGGAGATTGAAAGAATCCACAGATCACCAACTGTACTTAGTCCCCAACTGACGATACCTGGGAATGTTATAGCCAAATTCAAGAACTATCAGACCAAGGAAAAAATATTACAAGCTGCTAAGAACTCATTCAGATACCATGGAACTACAGTGAGGATAACACAGTATCTGGCTGCATCTACACTGAAGGACAGAAAGGTATGGAATATGATATTTCAGAAAGCAATGGAACTAGGTCTATAACCAAGAATCAACTACCCCACAAAACTGAATATATTCTTATAGGGTAAAGTATGGTCATTTAATAAAATAGAAAAATTCCAAGCATTTGTAAAGAAAAGACCAGACCTGAACAGAAAAATTGATGCTCAAACACAGAACCCAAGAGAATCATCAAAAGGTAATTAAGAAAAGGGGGTGGGGGGAGAAAAACAAAACAAAACAAAACAAAAAAAAACTTTTTTTAAGGCACTCAACAAGTTAAAATTATATGTATTCCTATAAGAAAAGAGGATATTGGTAACTCTTAAAAATTGTTATTATCATCTGGGTAGCAAGAAAAATTATACTTAGAGAGAACAGTGACAAACTATACAGGTTGAAATGCCAAGACATGAATATGTATGTAGATATATATGTATATATATATATGTACATACATATATATACAACTAGAGTTTTAAGAATAGGTTAATATTAAGAAAAATAAGAAAAGAAACAAAATGGGGTAAACTTATGTCACAAAGAAGAGAATGGTGGGAGGGGGGAGAACACCAATACACTGGAAGGGTAAAGAGGTTGAAGATAGGGAATACTTAATTCTTACATGCATTGAAATTGACTCAAAGAGAGAAGAACAGTTAAATTCATTGGGGCAGAGGATTGATTTGTGCCCTATAAGGAAGTCCATAGAAGGGGAAGAAAAGGATTGGTGGGGAGGGAAGTAATACAAGAGAGGGAGAGGGTGGGGCTAGTTTAAAAAGACTAAAAAGGAAATAAGAGGGCAATAAGAAAGGAGGGGGTAGAAAGGGAAGTAAAATAAGGGTGGGAATTAGGGGGAACAATTACAAACAAAGCACTGGTGTAGAAGGAAACAGTGAAACACAAAAGGACAGGACAAGAAGTGGAAATAAAAATGCTGGGAAATACACAGCTGGTAATCATAACTCTGAATGTGAATGGAATGAACTCACCCATAAAAAGCAAGCAAATACCAGAGTGGATTAGAAAGCAAAACCCTATCATATGTTATCTACAAGAAACACACATGAGGAAGGTAAACATACATACATAGGGGAAAAGTAAGAGGATGGAGTAAAATCTATGGGGCATCAACTGAGAAAAAGAAGGCAGGAGTAAGAATCATGATATCTGACAAAGCCAAAGTAAAAATAGATCTGATCAAAAGAGATACAGAAGGTAATTACATCCTGATAAAAGGCAGTATAGACAATGAAGAAATATCACTACACAACCACCAAATGGCATAGCATCCAAATTTCTAAAGGAGAATCTAGTGGAGTGCTCAAGGATGAAATAGGTAGAAAAAGTATACTAGTGGGAGATCTGAACCTTCTTCTAATAGAACTAGATAAATCAAACCAAAAAATAAGAAAGAGGTAAGAGAAGTGAATGAAATCTTAGAAAAATTAGAGTTAGTAGATATGTGGAGAAAAATAAATAGGAACAAAAAAGGAATACACCTTCTTTTCAGCAGCACATGGTACATTCACAAAGATTGAACATGTACTAGGGCATAAATACATTGCAAACAAGTGAAAAAGAGCAGAAATAATAAATGCAACCTTCTCAGGTCACATGCAATGAAAATAATAATTAGTAAGGGTACATGGAGAGCCTAATAAAAAATTAATTGGAAATTAAACAATATGATTCTCTAAAATCAGTTAAAAAACAAATCATAGAAACAATAATTTCATTGAAGAAAATGACAATGATGAGACATCCTTTCAAAATCTATGGGATGTAGCCAAAACAGTACTCAAGGGGAAATTTACATCCTGGAGCTCATATATTAACAAATTAGGGATGCCAGAGGTCAATGAAATGCATTGGAATGAAATGCAATATAATGAAATATATGCAAATTAAAAAACAAGAAAGTGAGCAAATTAAAAATCCTCAGATGAAAACTAAATTAGAGATCCTAAAAATCAAAGGATAAATTAATAAAATTGAAAGTCAAAGAGCTATTGATTTTTTAAATAAGACTAGAAGTTGATACTTTGAATAAAGCTAATAAAAGACAAAACACTGGTCAATTTAATTTAAAAAGGAAAGAAGGAAACCAAATCAACAGTATCCAAGATGAAAAGGGAGACCTCACCTCTAATGAAGAGGAAATTAAAGCAATCATTAAAAGTTATTGTGCCCAATTATATGGCAATAAATATGACAATCTAGGTGATATAGATGAATATTTACAAAAATATGAATTGTCTAGACTAACAGAGGAAGAAATAGACTACCTAAACAACCCCATATCAGAAAAAGAAATTGAACAAGCCATCAAAGAACTCCCTAAGAAAAAATCCCCAGGTCCAAATAGATTCACAAATTAATTCTATCAAACATTCAAAGAACAACTAATCCTAATATTATACAAACTATTTGACAGAAGAAGACAAGAAGGAGTTCTACCAAATTTCTTTTACAAAACAAATATGGTATTGATTCCAAAGCCAGGCAGGTCAAAAACAGAGAAAGAAAACTATAGACCAATCTCCTTACAGAATATAAATGCAAAAATCTTAAATAGGATACTAGCAAAAAGACTCCAGCAAATGATCATGAGTTTTATTCACTATGACCAGGTAGCATTCATACCAGGTATATAAGGATGGTTCAATATTAGGAAAACCATCCACCTAATTGACCATATTAACAGGCAAACCGACAAAAAAACACATGATTATTTCAATAGATGCAGAAAAAGCCTTTAAAAAATACAACACTCATTCCTATTGAAAACAGTAGAAAGCATAGGAATAGAAGGACCTTTCCTAAAATTAATAAACTGTATATATCTAAAACCATCAGCAAACATCATCTGCAATGGAGATAAACTAGAAGCCTTCCCAATAAGATCAGGAATGAAACAAGGATGCCCATTATCACCTCTACTATTTGACATTGTACTAGAAACACTAGCAGTAGCAATTAGAGAAGAAAAAGAAATTGAAGGCATCAAAATAGGCAATAAGGAGACCAAGCTATCATTCTTTGCAAATGATATGATGGTCTACTTAAAGAATCCTAGAGAATCAACTAAAAAGCTAGTCAAAATAATCAATAAGTTTAGCAAAGTTACAGGATACAAAATAAACCCACATAAATAAGTCATCAGCATTTCTATATATTTCCAACACATCTCAGAAAAAAAATTAGAAAGAGAAATTCCATTTAAAATCACCCTAGGCAATATAAAATGCTTAGGAATCTATCTGCTGAAACAAACACAGGAACTATATGAACACAACTACAAAACACTCTCCACACAATGAGAACTACATCTAAACAATTTGAAAAATATCGATTGCTCATGGGTAGGATGAGCTAACATAATAAAAAATACCATCCTACCCAAATTAATTTACTTATTTAGTACCATACCCTTTGAACTACCAAAAAACTTTTTTACTGAATTAGAAAAAAACCATAACAAAGTTCATTTGGAAGAACAAAAGATCAAGGATATCCAGGGAAATCATGGGAAAAAAAATGTGAAGGAAGGAGGCCTTGCAGTCCCAGATCTCAAACTATACTATAAAACAGTGGTCATCAAAACAATTTGGTAAGGCAAAGAGACAGAAAGGAGGATCAGTGGAATAGACTTGGGGTAAGTGACCTCATCAAGACAGTCTATGATAAGCTCAAAGATCCCAGCTTTTGGGACCAAAACCCACTATTTGATAAAAACTGCTGGGAAAACTGGAAGACATTATGGGAGAGATTAGGTTTGAATCAATATCTCACAACCTACACCAAGATAACCTCAGAATGGATGAATGACTTGAATATAAAGAAGGAACTATAAGCAAAGTAGGTGAACAGAGAATAGTATACATGCCAGATCTTTGGTAAAGGAAAGATTTTAAGACCAAGCAAGAATTAGAAAAAAATCAAAAGATGTAAAAATAAAATGTGATTATATGAAATTAAATAGTTTTTGTACCAACAAAACCAATGTAACCAAAATTAGAAGGAAACAACAAATTGGTTAACATTCTTCACAATAAAAATCTCTGACAAAGGTCTAATTACTCTAATGTATAAAGAGCTAAATCGATTGTACAAAAAAATCAAGTCATTCTCCAATTGATAAATGGACAAGATACATGAATAGGCAATTTTCAGTTAAGGAAAACAAAACTATTAATAAGCACATGAAAAAAAGTGTTCTAAATCTCTTATAATCAGAGAAATGCAAATCAAAACAACTCTGATGTATCACCTCATACCTAGTAGATTGGCTAACACGACAACTATGGGATGTAATGAATGCTGGAGGGGATGTGGCAAAGTTGGGACATTACTGCATTGCTGGTGGAGTTGTGAATTGATCCAACCTTCTGGAAGACGATTTGGAACTATGCCCAAAGGGCACTAAAAGACTGTCTGCCCTTTGATCCAGCCATAGCACTGCTGGGTTTGTACCCCAAAGAGATAAGGAAAAAGACTTGTACAAGATTATTCATAGCTGTGCTCTTTGTGGTGGCAAAAAATTGGAAAATGAGGGGATGTCCTTCAATTGGGGAAAGACTGAACAAATTGTAGTGTATGTTGGTGATGGAATACTATTGTGCTCAAAGGAATAAGAAACTGGAGGAATTCCACATGAACTGGAATGACCTCCAGAAATTGACACAGAGTGAAAGAAACAGAACCAGGAGAACATTGTACACAGAGACTGATACACTGTGGTACAAATAGAATGTAATGGACTTCTCCATTAGTGGCAATGCAGTGATCCTGAACAACCGATAGGGATCTATGAGAAAGAACACTATCCACATTCGGAGGAAAAACTGTGGGAATAGAAACACAGAAGAAAAACAACTGCTTGATTACATGGGTCAAGGGGATATGATTGGGGATGTAGACTCTTAAATGAACATCTTAGTGCAAACATCAAACAACATGGAAATAGGTTCTGAATCAAGGACACATGTAATACTCAGTGGAATTGCTCATTGGCTACGAGAAGGGTGGGAGGAAAGGAGGGAGGGAAAGAATATGATTCTAGTAACCAAGGAATAATGTTCTAAATTGACTAAATAAAATTAAAAATAATTTTTTTTAAAAAGTGAACATAGGCTGTGAGACTATCCTTTGACTCTTGTTCCTGTTACCAATATTTAATATATTAACTAAGGGGTTTGATTTGAACATTTATAGTATTTAGACTTACAGTAGTTAGTAGTTAGCACTTTGACCTTGGGTTAAGATCAGATCTTCCCTATTCCCATCTCTTCTCCCCTTACCTTAAATAAACTGTTACTTGTTATAATTATAGGTTTTACTCATTATTTTAATATACCCATTTCAATGTGGAGTCATGGTAGTCTCCTGAGCCAGAAATCCCAATGGTTTCTTCAGCAAGGGCTCCACCAATGCAAGCCTCTTCACTCAGTTCTAGTCACTCACTCAGCAGCTTCTTCAGCACTGCAATCTCCAACCCAGAATGAACCCATGAGAAAGGTCTCTCTCAAAAAGACCAGGAATGAATCCACAAGAAAGTTCTCTCCCAAAAGTCCAGTACTCAATCAATCTTCTTTTGGGACTAGCCTTTTATACCCCTCACCCCCCCCCACACACACACTTCCTGTCTCTCCCCCTCTTCACAGGAACCAGTCACAGCCTTTCAATTTGCCTAGCACTGCTCAGTGCTTGTGACCTTTGGGGTTGAGAAATTTTTCTGCTAGTGATTTACTCAGTGTTAAGTAGGAGTTTTGATTAACTCAAATTAGACAAAGAGAATTTTAATTCTCTCCGGAAGGAAGGAAGGAAGGAAGGAAGGAAGGAAGGAAGGAAGGAAGGAAGGAAGGAAGGAAGGAAGGAAGGAAGCAATTATTTAGTGCATACTATGTGCCAGGCATTGTGCAAAATTCTTTACAAATATTTCCATTGTTCCTATAAAAATTCTGGGGAGGTTATTATTATCCCATTTTACTTTTAAGAAAACTGAGAGAAATGGAGATTATGTGAATTGCCCAAATTCATATAGCTAATCTGAGGTTATTTAAATTCAAATCTTCCTGACTCTAGATCCAGTGTTCTATTTATTGTGTCAGCTTTATGCTTTGTGGGAAAGAGAAAGAATGGGAGAGGAATATCTTTGGAAATAAAGGTGATATAAATATGATAGGCATCAATATAGTTGTTTTTGAAAATAAATATATATTGATGTTACTAAAGAGTATGTGATTACTACCTTCCCAGTGATGTCTGAGTATTTTCATGTCATCGTCATTAAGTTATCTGTCAATTATTCATCTGATTGCAACTAAAAAAGGAAATCTAAAGGGTTGCTTTTTTTTTCAAAACAATTTCCTGGGCCCATTTTCTATTGTTTCATCTATTTGTATCATTATTCTATTGTATTACTGTTTGTACTAATTCTAAGTAGAACATGAACATAATGTTTCCTCCTTCCTTCAGATCATTAATAAAGCTATGAAAGTAAACAAGTTCTTACCTCAAGTCATTAGGGGTAGCACTTCTTTCCTCATCTACCCCATCCCTTGGGATGGCCGGCAATTTATAATTGTCCTCTTAATCTTTTTGCCATTATTTAACCATTTAGTCTCTCTTTTTATCTAAACCAATTTATACTAACTTTTGAAAAGAAACTTTCCAGAGAAAAGTCTTTTATGTTTACCACTTTCTTGAAGACTTTCCATTTGCTTAGCTTTTGGAGAGGGATTTAAAATCACATAGACTGGGTTCAAATTCTGGGTCTGTCATTTACTAAATTTGTAACATTGGGCAAGTCAATTCTAATCTACCACTTTGGATCCCAGTTTCTTCATCTGTAAAAAAAAAGGGGGGGGGGAGAATTGAACTAGATCTTCTCTGAGATCCTTTCTACCTCTAAATCTTATTTTCTTTTGATGATCCAAAATATGTTTGACTATCTAAATCCTCTAGGCAGGAAGCAGTCCACCCTAAGAGAAAGAGGCTATAGTAAAAGTTCAGGGAAGAGGTGACAAAGGCCTAAATTTGGATCAGAGTGATATAAATGGAACAAGTGGAGTATTTGTAAGATGTTGAAGATATAGAGCCCTGAATTTTAATCAATAAAGAATAAGGCCATTTCCCCAAGAATGACATCATTTATTAATAGATATATGTGGTCTACTAACAAAGAATGGCTCTTTTACCTGCCTCTTTCTTAAGCAAAAAACCCTCTGTGAGCCCTGAACATCATTTTTTTTAAACCCTTACCTTCTGTATTGGAGTCAATACTGTGTATTGGCTCCAAGGCAAAAGAGTGGCAAGGGCTAGGCAATGGGGGTCAAGTGACTTGACCAGGGTCACACAACTAAGAAGTGTCTGAGGTCAGATTTGAACCTAGGACCTCCCATCTCTAGGCCTGGCTTTCAATCCACTGAGCTACCCAGCTGCCCCCCCTGAACATCATTTTTAGAGGAAGGTGTGTCCTCTTTCTTATTGACCTTATTGACCAACTACCTTTGAATTTTCCCAGACAGTCCCCGTTGGTGGATATTTCAAAAGAGAGACGGGCTTGGAGATTTCAACAACTCCTAAATTACTTCATCAGAAGGGAAATGGGTCTCTATTAAATACAGAAACCACCAACACATTCTACTTTCAAATAAATGAGAATTCCCCAAACAGGGAAATCTGGCCTTTCTAACCTTCTCTGGCATGTTAATAAATGGTGTTCAAAGAGCTTATGAAGCCCAGCTTCTTCTAGTAATTTCCCTGGCTCGAAAAATATGTTTCCTCAATCATGTGTTCAGTGGTTCTCCCTCTTATTTGGAGGACTTTGTCATCCCCAAATCTAGATGACACATTTAGCAAGGATGTAGTTTGTTTGAGCTTTCAAGTGCCCCAGAAAGAGTTCTTGATTTCAAAAAAAGAAGGAACAGATGTCCATCCTGCCTTTAACAAAAGACAAAAGGATTCAGCCAGTTAAATGCTTTGAGGCCTCAGATCTTCCAGCTTGATCTTGGAACTCCAAGAGTCTAAGAGGGAAATGAATGATTTCCCATATAAATAGTAAAAAAAGCCAAGGATGAATTCAAAAGTGTGATCCTGGGTCACTAGAAGAATGGTATTATATTCAAAAGAATTCATTGCCTTTATTCTAAGTACTTTCTCCCCTCCTTCTCTTCCCAACTCCCTAATCCCTTCTGGCTGAAGTAGAAGTAGGGTTATTTTTCCTCTTCTGCACTTCTATTGTTGCTTTTATAATCCTGAGGGGGGAAATTGTTCAATATTATGTGGCAGGATTATTTTCTGTGGGTTTGTGCTTTGTTATCTTTAATTAAGCCTTAATAAGTCATCTGATTGGGTAGGACCGTAATGGCAAGACTTTTAGAAACCAAGTGCCCAAACTGCACCCTCACGTGGCATATGGGTTGCCCCCTTACCTTAGAATGGGGAGGGAGGAAGTGCTCCCATTTGGTTCCTGGGCAAAGGGGCAGGTGATGTGAAAGAATATCCTCACACACCCTGGAGAGGGGGAAGAGAGCACACATGCCATAAGTTCACCAACATGGGGTAGGCTAGCAAGAGAAAGTAAAAAAAAAAGTTCAGAGAAAAGAGAAAATCTTTCGTCTGGTCAGAAAGGTGACTGTAGCATAGGATCACCTTTTAGTCAATCAGTCAGTAAACATTTATTAAATGCCTACTGTATACTCAGTATTACATTAAGCACTAGGGATACATAAAAAAGTAAAAGACAGAACCTGGTCTTAGGGAGCTTAGTTAAATGGGATAGACAATATGGGGATAATTATTGACAAGTATATGTGTGCATGTGTGAATTATTTGATAAAAAAAGGGAAGGCATTAAGAATAAGGAGGACTGGGGACAGCTATGTGGCTCAGTGGATATAGAGAGCTACACTTTGAATTCAAATATGACCTCAGACATTTCCTAGTTGTGTGACCCTGGACAAGTTACTTAACCTCGACTGCCTAGCTTTTACTACTCTTCTACCTTGGAACCAATATATAGTACTAATTATAAGACAAGAGATAATGGTTTAAAAAAAAAACAAGGGCTGAGAAAGACTTTTTGCATAAAGTGAGACTACCTGAGACTTAAGGGAAGTCAGGAAAGGCAGGAGGTAGAAATAAGGGGGAAAGAATTTCAGACATGAGGTATTCCAGTCAGGAAATGAAGTGTCTTGTGTAAAGAATGCAAGGAAGTTAGTGTCACTGGATTGTAGAGTACATGGTAATGAATAAATGCAAGAAGCATGGAGAGGCAGGAGGGGGATAGATTACAAAGGGCTTTACAAGCCAAATACAAGATTTTGTATTTGATTCCAGAGATGATAGGAGTTTGCATTGAATGAAGGGAAGGGGTTATGTAGTCATAACTAATCTTGAGGGAAATTAATTTAATAGAGACATGGAAAATAGTCTGGAATGGGGAAAATGAGTCAGGGAGACCACCCAGAAAGCTGCTTTGAGGTCATATGATCCTGTGCCATTAGGGTGGTGTCAGTGTCAATAGAAGGAAGAGGGCAAATATGAAAAATAATATAAAGGCAGGAATGAGAGCACTTGAAAAATGATTGGATAGGAGAAGTAAAAAAGGAGCCAATCATCAATAATGACCCCTAGGTTGGAAATCAGGGTGCCTGGGAGGATGGTGATATCCTCTATGATCATTTAATAGGAAAATTAAGAAGAAAGAAGATATTTTGGGGGGCACAGGTGAATGGGGAGATAATTACTTCAGTTTCAGACATATTGAGTTTACAATTTACAGAACATCTGTAAATGTCAAGTCAATATGTCCAAAAAAAAAAAAAGATGTATGAGACTAGAGCTCAAGACAGAGATTAGCTTTGAACTAGTATATTTGTAAATGATCTGCATAGAGATGACCAAATGAATCCATGGGAGTTGAGATTTCCCAATGAAATAATATAGAGGGAAAAGAGGGTCCAGATCAGAGTCTTGGTGGGGATTAGGTGGGAGGACCCACCGATGGCTGGTAAGTATGATCTGGATGAACATCCAGCAAAGAAAACTTAGAAGAAATAGTTAAACAGGTAAGAGGAAAAGCAGGAGAGAACAATGTCATGAAACATATAAAGAAAAGAGTGCCAAGGGAAAAGAGGGTGATTCAATTAGTTTTGAGAGAAGGCAATTAGATATGTCAATTAAGAGATCACTAGTAAATGGAGAAAACAGTTTCTCTTGAATGGTGAGGTCAGTGGTCAATATTTAGTGATTTAAAGGAGGATCAAAAGCCCCACCCCCAATTCCATATTTTTCATTTACTTGCTACTATGGCTGAAATCTTACCATTGACCTCTCATAATGGAATTTCAAGAAAATGTTATAATTAAAGGAAAAATACCATTACAAGACATCAAATAGTGATCTAATTACAATGCTCAAGAATAAAGTCAATAACAGAAACAGGAGAACTGAAATGTTTGGGAGAAAAATGGAAAGAGAAAAAGAATTGATAGGGTTGAAAGCTTAGGTTGTGTGTGTCTTTTTATATATGTGCTCAACCCTGAGGTTTATCTGATTCCCATTTCTCCAACCTCTTCCTCTATGTTTTTATGCTGTTGTAAGCACTAAAAAACAAAATTTAAAAACTCAGAAAATTCTACCCCTTTCTTCTTTGTTTCTACAAGAGTAGTTTTCCTCCTCCCCTTGTACTCCTTTTCTTTCCTGTCTTCAGTCCCTCAAAACACATATGAACAAGACATTCATCTTTCTTTCATATTCCTTCATTACCCTTTGAAGACATTAAGGCATCTTTTTCTTTTCTCTCATTAGAATGGGAGCACCATATTATCATATATCTTTTTTCAATTGCTTAAATATTTTTTTAGGCATCTCTTGACTCGAGTTTGTATTTCAAAGTTTCTACTTAGCCCCAAGTCTTTTAACTGGAAAATTTTGAAAGTCTTCTGTTCTGTCAAAAATCTGTTTTTCTCTTGTTAGGACTATTATACTCGACTTTTCAAGGTAAACTATTATTAGTTATAAACTTTATCTTTTGGCTCCTGCAATATAATATTCCAAGAATTGTCCCTTAGAGAAGAACTTTGCCAGTCATTTTGTGACTGTGGATCTTTGATACTAGAGATACTTTTATTTTTCTGGATGATTACAGTGGTTTATCTTTGGTGAGGGACTCTGAATTTTGACTGACATTCCTAGAACTTTTCCTTTTAAAATTTCTTTCAGTTGGTGATATATCAGGTTTCATTTTTTTTATATTCACTTTCTTTTCTAGTTCCTTTTTTAAAGCCTTTATATATTTATTTTTATGTTTTTGAATTAATTTATTTAGTCAATTTAGAACATTATTCCTTGGTTACAAGAATCACATTATTTCCCTCGCTCCCCTCCCCGCCCCTTCCAACAGCCAACACACAAATTCATTGGGTATTACATATGTCCTTGATCAGAACCTATTGTTGGTGTTTGTATTAGGATGTTCATTTAGAATCTCCATCCCCAGCCATATCCCCTCGACCCATGTATTCAAGCAGTTGGTTTTTTTTTTTCTGTGTTTCTACTCCCACAGTTTTTCCTCAGAATGTGGATAAAGTTTTGTTTTGTTTTTTCTCATAGATTCCTCTAAGTTGTTCAGGATCACTGCATTGCCACTAATGGAGAAGTCCATTACACTCTATTGTACCACAGTGTATCAGTCTTTGTGTACAATGTTTTCCTGGTTCTGCTCCTTTCGCTCTGCATCAATTCCTGGAGGTCTTTCCAGTTCACATAGAATTCCTCCAGTTTCTTATTCCTTTGAGCAAAATAGTATTCCATCACCAACACATACCACAATTTGTTCAGCCATTCCCCAATTGAACGGCATCCCCTCATTTTCCAATTTTTTACCACCACAAAGAGCACAGCTATGAATATTTTTGTACATGTCTTTTTCCTTATTATCTCTTCTGGGTACAAACCCAGCAGTACTATGGCTGGATAAAAGGGCAGACAGTCTTTTAGCACCCTTTGGGCATAGTTACAAATTGACCTCCAGAATAGTTAGATCAATTCACAACTCCACCAGCAATGCATTAATGTCCCTTTGACACATCCCCTCCAGCATTCATTACTTTCCTTTGCTGTCATGTTGACCAATCTGCTAGGTGTGAGATGATACCTCAGAGTTGTTTTGATTTGCATCTCTCTAATTATAAGAGATTTAGAACACTTTTTCATGTGCTTATTAATAGTTTTGATTACTTTAACTGAAAATTGCCTATTCATGTCCCTTGCCCATTTAAAAATTGGAGAATGGCTTGATTTTTTTTTGTACAATTGGTTTAATTCTTTATAAATTTGAGTAATTAGACTTTGGTCAGAGGTTTTAGTTATAAAGATTGTTTCCAAATTTGTTGCTTCCCTTCTAATTTTGGTTGTATTAGTTTTGTTGGTACAAAACCTTTTTAATTTGATGTAAGCAAAATTATTGATTTTACATTTTGTGATTTTTTCTAGCTCTTGCTTATTTTTAAAATTTTTCCTTTCCTAAAAATCTGACATGTATACTATTCTGTGTTCACCTAATTTGCTTATACTTTCCTTCTTTATATTCAAGTCATTCACCCATTCTGAGGTTATCTTGGTGTAGGGTATGAGATATTGATCCAAACTTTGTCTCTCCTATACTGTCTTCCAGTTTTCCCAGCAATTTTTAATAAGTAGTGTGTTTTGGTCACAAAAGCTGGAATCTTGGGCTTGTCATAGACTGTCTTGCTGAGGTCATTTACCCCAAGTATGGTCCACTGATCCTCCTTTTTGTCTCTTAGCCAGTATCAAATTGTTTTGATGACCACTGTTTTATAGTATAGTTTGAGATCTGGGACTGCAAGGCCTCCTTCCTTCACATTTTTTTTTCATGATTTCCCTGGATATTCTTGATATTTTGTTCTTCCAAATGAACTTTGTTATGGTTTTTTTCTAATTCAGTAAAAAGGTTTTTTGGTAGTTCAATGGGTATGGCACTAAATAAGTAAATTAATTTGGGTAGAATGGTCATTTTTATTATGTTAGCTCATCCTACCCATGAGTGGTTGATGTTTTTCCAATTGTTTAGATGTAGTTCTCTTTGTGTGGAGAGTGTTTTGTAGTTGTGTTCATATAATTCCTGTGTTTGTCTCAGCAGATAGATTCCTAAGTATTTTATGTTGTCTAGGGCGATTTTAAATGGAATTTCTAATTCTACTTCTTGCTTCTGAGATGAGTAGGAGATATATAGAAATGCTGATGACTTATGTGAGTTTATTTTGTATCCTACAACTTTGCTAAACTTGTTGATTATTTCTACTAGCTTTTTGATTGATTTTCTGGGGTTCTTTAAGTAAGACCTGCAAATACCATCTGCAAAGAGTGATAGCTTGGTCTCCTCATTGCTTTTTTTTTTTACACTTATAAACATATTTTTAATATAGAAAAAAACAAATTTCTTCTGGGAAAACTCATTGATTATTTTAATACCTTTAATTTCTTTTTCTTCTCTAATATCTCTAGCTAGTGTTTCTAGTACAATGTTAAATAATAGAGGTGATAATGGGCATCCTTGTTTCACTCCTGATCTTATTGGGAAGGCTTCTAGTTTATCCCCATTACAGATAATATTTGCTGATGGTTTTAGATATATACAGTTTATTAATTTTAGGAATTAAGAATAAGAAAGACCCTTCTATTCCTATGCTTTCTAATGTTTTCAATAGGAATGAGTGTTGTATTTTTTAAAGGCTTTTTCTGCATCTATTGAAATAATCATGTGGTTTTTGTCAGTTTGTTTGTTAATATGGTCAATTAGGTGGATGGTTTTCCTAATACTGAACCATCCTTGCATTCCTGGTATGAATGCTACCTGGTCATAGTGAATAACCCTTGTGATCACTGGCTAGAGTCTTTTTGCTAGTATCATATTTAAGATTTTTGCATCTATATTCAGTAAGGAGATTGGCCTATAGTTTTCTTTCTCTGTTTTTGATCTGCCTGGCTTTGGAATCAATACCATATTTGTTTTGTAAAAGAAATTTGGTAGAACCCCTTCTTGTCTTATTCTGTCAAATAGTTTGTATAATATTGGGATTAGTTGTTCTTTGAATGTTTGATAAAATTAATTTGTGAATCCATCTGGACCTGGGGATTTTTTCTTTGATGGGGATTTTTTCTTTTGAAGGGAGTTCTTTGATGGCTTGTTCAATTTCTTTTTATAATATGGGGTTGTTTAGGTAGTCTATTTCTTCCTCTGTTAGTCTAGACAATTTATATTTTTGTAAATATTCATCCATATCACCTAGATTGCCATATAATTGGGCATATAATAATTTTTATGATTGCCTTAATTTCCTCTTCATTAGAAGTGATGTCTCCCTTTTGATGTTGGGTACTATCAATTTGGTTTTCTTCTTTCTTTTTTTAAAATTAGATTGACCAGTACTTTGTCTATTTTATTTGTTTTTTCAAAGTACCAGCTTCTAGTCTAATTTATTAAATCAATAGTTCTTTGACATTTAATTTTATTAATTTCTCCTTTGATTTTTAGGATCTCTAATTTAGTTTTCATCTGAGGATTTTTAATTTGTTCACTTTCTAGTTTTTTGATTTGCATGCCCAAATTGATCTCTGCCCTCTCTAATTTGTTAAAATATCAACTCAAGGATATGAATTTCCCCCTGAGTACTGCTTTGGCTGCATCCCATAAATTTTGAAAGGATGTCTCATCATTGTCATTTTTCTTCAATGAAATTATTAATTGTTTCTATGGTTTGTTCTTTAACAGGTTTTGGAGAATCGTATTGTTTAATTTCCAATTAATTTTTGATTTGCCTCTCCATGTACCCTTACTAATTATCATTTTCATTGCATTGTGATATGATAAGTTTGCATTTATTATTTCTGCTCCTTTGCACTTATTTGCAATGTTTTTATGCCCTAATACATGTTTAATCTTTGTGAATGTACCATGTGCTGCTGAAAAGAAGGTGCATTTCTTTTTGTTCCTATTTATTTTTCTCCACATATCTACTAACTTTAATTTTTCTAAGATTTCATTCACTTCTCTTACCTCTTTCTTATTTATTTTTTTGGTTTGATTTATCTAATTCTGATAGAGGAAGGCTCAGGTCTCCCACCTGTATAGTTTTTCTATCTATTTCCTCCCTGAGCTCCACTAGTTTCTCCTTTAGAAATTTGGATGTTATGCCATTTGGTGCATACATGTTGAGTAGTGATATTTCCTCATTGTCTATACTACCTTTTATCAGGATGTAATTACCTTCCATATCTCTTTTAACTAGATCTATTTTTACTTTGGCTTTGTCAGATATCAAGATTGTTGCTCTTGCCTTGTTTTTATCAGTTTATACCCAATAGATTTAGCTCCATCCTCTCACTTTTACCCTATGCATATCTACCTTCCTCATTTGTGTTTCTTTTAGAATGCATATGGTAGGGTTTTGGTTTCTAATCCACTGTCCTATTTGCTTGTGTTTTATGGGTGAGTTCATTCTATTCACATTCAAAATTATGATTATTTATTATGTGTATTTCCCAGCATTTTGATTTCTACTCCTAGTCCTGCCTTTTCTTCTTTCACTATTTCCTTCTACAGCTTTGTTTTGTTTTTAATCAGTCTCCCTAATTCCCACCCTTATTTTACTTCCCTTTCTAGCCCCTTCTTATTCCCCTCTTATTTTCTTTACAGATTTTTTTAAACTATTCCCCCACCCTCTCCCTCCCTGTCTTTGAGGTGGGGGGTTTGGAGCTTGAGCTTCCCTGTCCTCTAGAGGCTTTGATGGAATTAAGTCTGGGTTGTTTTACTGTGCCCTGGGGTCAAAACCTTGGTTGGGGTGGTGCAATATGGAGTGTCTCAGCTGCTGGAAATATGCCTCCCACTCTGTGCTCTGCATTTCTCCTCTATCTGCTTCCCCACTGCTTGTGTTCGACACTCTGAGCCTGGCACAGCTTTGCCCACAAGGTATTCCCTACAGACCAGCGCCTTTGCCCACCCAGTGGTTCCAGCTGCCGCTGGTGGCTTAGGACTCTAGGTGGGGGAGGGGTCCTGGAACCTTCCTTCTTCCTTTCCCTTGAACCAGAGTGTTCTCAAATTCTGGCTTTTGGGGGTGTACCTTTTAAGTTGAGTCCAGAAAGAGGGTTCCTTGGCTCTGTCTTGTTGTTAGGTTTGATTTTTAGTCCCCTAGAAGCATTTAGTTTGCAATCAGTAAGGAAGGGTTTTCAGAGGTCTGAATGTTTGCTGCCTCTATGCCGCCATCTTGACTCTGCCCTCCTTGTTTTCTGGTTCTAATAGATATGAACACTTCTTATTCATGCTTTTTCTTTTCTAATGTAATGTCCAGGATATTTTTTATCGTACTTTTCAGGGAATCCAATGATTCTAAAATTCTCTCTGAGCTGTTTCCCAGGGCAATTGTCTTTATAGAGAAGATACCTTACATATTTGTCTTCTTTTTCCAATTTGCTTTTTTTCTAATGTTTTTTCCTCTTATGGTATCAATGTTTCTTATGTATTCTAATCTAGTTTTTGATGAATGTTATTTAGGATAAGATATGCACTTTCTATTTCAATAATTTTTCATCTTTTTTTACCTTCCATCTTAGAATCAATACTATGTATTTGTTCCAAGGCAGAAGAGTAGTTAAGGCTAGGACAGAGGATTTAAGTGACTTGCCCAGGGTCACACAGCAAGGAAGTATCTGAGACCAGATTTGAACCTAGGACTTCCCATCTTTAGTCCAGGCTCTCAATCCACTGAGCCATCCAGCTGTCCCCTATTTATAATCTTTTAATTCTTTCCTCAAGAAGTTTTATTTTATAAAAATATCTCTTGGTTCTTTTCATTTAGATATTTCTGTGTTTCCTATGGTAATTAATTTCTTTTCCCCTCTGAGTCTTGCCTTATAGTTGTACTCACTTCTTCTTTTGGGAGAACTCAATAATTAAAATAGTTTTGTCCTTGTCAGTGTTTTCTTTCATTTACTCATTTTTCTAGTATTAATTGCTGCATTGGGGCTTTTTTCAAGATGTGGTTCTGCCCAGCTTAGTCTTGTTTTGTGTGAACCAGGTTTCTGCATTGAGTTCTCCTGCTTGCAGTAAAGCACCTTTGAGATTTAGAAAGTCAGATCTTCAGGGGCCCTTACCATCTCAGGAGAGCTTTAGGGACTCTGGAACCGCTGGGCTGGGTGTCCTGTGTCCTGGTCTGAGGAATGTGTTGCTTAATGTTTTCCTTGGCATTTCTCAGGTCCCCATCTTATGGCTTTTTGACCATCTTGGGCCCTTTTTAGAGGAACTCTCTTCTTGCTACCTCTGGACATAGATCTTTGCTGGCTATATGTCAGTGTTTGTGTTGGCAAGCTATTTAGTTCTGGGGGTGGCTTTGCTAGTGTCCCCCTTTTCTATTGACCTCAGGCTTCTGACTGACCACTTACACAGTTCCAGAATAAATGAAGTCACTTACTGTAGCTTCTCATTGAATTTCTTGATCATTATTTGGTCTGTTAAGCATTTCATTATTTGCTGAAGTGGCAGCATATTGAATGCTCTTTCAATGTTCCTACTATCAGTCTTCATGATAACACTTTATACCTTAGCCTTAAATACCAACTCTCTTGGGGGACATAAAGGAAGGTCAAGCATTTGGGTTTTGTTTTTATTTTAATGGCATAAAAGTATCACTTACCATATAACCATTTTCATTTTATATATGATGAAATTAAAGTTTAGAAAATGTACATGACTGTATGAAAGTCACACTCTTAGTACCAGCTTCTTCTTTGTTAAAAAAGATGTTCTCAGAGTAATTGAGCCATATACTTAGAAAATATATGATAAATCATAGAATTTTAGATCTGGACAAACAGTCAAGGATCATAAAATCAAAATCTCCTATCTTGCAAATAATACAAGAGATAACCAGAAAGACTGATCATTTTTCATCAAATTCACACAAGCTGTGATTTGGAATAACCATTCTGGAAAGCAACTTAAAACTTTACACCAAAAGTCATTACACTCTATAGGCCATCTGAACTAGTGATAGAATATTAGGTATATACACAAAAAGACTAAAATCAGAGGGAAAGGATGCAAAATACTTATAGTAGCATTTTTTATTGTGGCAATCAATCAATGAATAAGAGTTTTTAAGTGCCAATTATGTGCTGGACATTGTGCTAAATACTGGAGTTATAAAAAATGAAAATAGAGGTAGTACTTTTTCTCAAGGAACTTATATTCTAATGGGAGAAGACAAGAAAATAAAAAGGAAACCAAAAATGTGTAATGGAAACGGGAGAGGAGATATCCACTTAGTGGTACAGTGTTAGGATACAGAATGATGACTGTTTTGACCCTTCCTCAAAATATTGGTTTCAGTAAGAATTCACCAAGAGGAGAAAGGGCCTCAAAAATAGAGGAAAGAGAAAACTTAGTCATGTAGGAGGGGTTGAGAGAAATAAAGAACTGGAAACAAAATGAGTACTCATCAATTGGGAATCGCTGAACATGTGATATATGGAGATCGTGGAATATTCCTATTACCATAAAAAGATAAATAAGAAGAACTCAGATAAACTTGGAAAAGTATGTTTAAGCAGATTTAGAAAGAAATGGGTAGAGATAGAAAAATGGACATGATGCCTATAATGATATAAAGGGAAACAATTGTAAAAGGCTTCAGAATTCTTATCAATGCAGTGAACAGTCGTGAGTTCAGAAGACTGGTGATGAAGCATACCTCCAACATGTTGATGGAAAGATGATTGACTAGATGTTTATAATCATACACATTTTCTGATGTGGGCAATATGTTGATTTGTTTTAAGTGGTCATATATATATGTATATATGTATGTATATATTTTTATGTAACAAGGGAAATTTCTATTCATTAGTTTCACAAACATTAATGCAAAGTAGAAAAGATAGAAAGATGTGGAAAAAAGAAAAAAAGTAGCATCAATAAAACAAAATACACTGAAGAAAATATTCAAAGGGGATATTAATATACCAATTTTGATAACATTTTGTTAAATTCAATATGCATTATGAAATAATATTGTTTGACAGGAGTTTAAGGTTTCCCATGGAGTCTTCTTTTTTGTTTTTCTCGTATATTAGAGTGTTCCTCTTAGTTGTTGATTATTGGCAAATTAATAAAAACAAACTTTGGTATATATATATTGGAATTTTATTTCTAGCCTTTGACATCCTCATGAGTATAAGCCCAGAAGTGAGATTATTTGTTTTAAGGATATGAAATGTATAATCTTGCTATGTTATCACATTTTCATTGAAAGTGATCTACAGTTTAAAGACGGTTATATTCATTAGACTGGCCTAACCAGACTAGAATGTTAAACATTCATTAACAGTAAACATATTATGCTAAATAAGCAGCATAAGAGTGTGAGTTGAAATCTCCCTCAATTTGTGCTTCCAGTGTCTCCAACTTTTCCTCTGTTGAAGATATGCTCTCTTTTTTGTTCCATTCCATTGCCTCTTCCAATCTCATAGTTGAAGCTGCTATTACAAGACAAAAATTGTCAGAGTTCATTAGAATTGCACATGTATTCTATAGTGCATAGATTTTTCCCAACTTGAAAATTTTGAATTGATCTTTGAATGGTAAAAAGAATTAAAGGAATATTTTTCTTTCATTCTCTTCATTCATCTTTATAATTGAGAGTAACTGTTTTTATACTGCATATATCTATTTTAAGGTCTTCCTCCTCACACCTTCTGCCCCTACTTAAACCTGAAATATTAATGATATTCAACATTTGTTAGCAAAAGTTTTGGCTCAGCTTCAGATCAGGTGGAATATAATTCATTAGATTCCTGAGATGTGAGAGGCAGTGAGAGGCAAGGGCTAATGATAACTATCGTTTACTGTATATGGTGCTTTAAGGTTTGCAAAGCATTTTATGTACATTATCTCATTCCGTCTTCATAACTACTCTGTGAGGTACCATAAGTACTATTATTATCCCCTTTAAGGTATTTGTATGTGGGTTGACTAAATACACAGACACAACTCACAGGTGGCATGGTTAGATGTGAGCTGAAGTCTGACCCATATTTGCAATAAACAGGAGAAAGACTATGGCTGTATCGCTAGCACAATAGCTAGGAAAAAGGCAGGCGACATCTGGACCAGACAAGGCGAGGCAATTTCTCTTCCCCTCCCCAAGAGGAGCATTAAGCAAGAGTTATGGACTCTGTGTCTAATTCCTTAAATATCTTTAACATAGGCATAGGAGTTTGGGTTCAGAAGGAAAGTTGTCTTCCTCTTTGCTTTTAAGGGAGATGATAGCCTTCAACTTTCATTTGACAAATTAATGCTCCCTCACTAAATATTATAGGCAACTTGGTGATACAATGGATAGAGTGTCAGGCCTGGAATCAAAAAGATTCATCTTCCTGAGTTTGAATCTAGCCTCAAACACTTACTAGCTATGTGACCCTGGGCAAGTCTTGGTTTCCTCACCTTTAAAATGAAACGGAGAAGGAAATGCAAACCACTCCAGTATTTTTGCCAAGAAAACTCCAAATGAGATCACAAATAGTCAGATATGTCTCAAAACAATAACTATCCCACAAAAGACAAATAGCAAATAGTGACTAAATTCATTATCCAAGCAAAGAAAAAAACAAAAACTGTGAAATTTCTACAAATTAGACTTTATTAAGAAATCCCTGTGATCTGGAAAATCTGCATAAAATATTTTATCCTTCTCTTTGTAACAGAGAAGTCTGAACGTTTTTATGGAGTATTTATAGTAGAAGAAATTGTATATATTTATGATTAAAAGATAAAGCACATTTATATTATATAATACTATACATATATGTATGCATTTCTCAGTTTTTTTAAACTTTTTTTTCTGTCATCTGCTGACCTTCACATGTCATCTGTGGTTTCCACAAAACTTCCCAAAAATATCCCATTTAATTTCTTATGCTCACCCAAGATGTATTAAAAACACAATGGAGAAAGTCATGATGTGGAAGAGATACTTGTACACTAGAAAGAATTGTTTTTTTCCACTAGGAGAGAAAGAAGAACTCAGTTAAAATCAGGAGAGGAGGAGAATTATATTTCCCAGAAGATGTCTTCTCTCTGCAATATCTAGAATTTCTGGCTCTAGAATCAATTTCTAATTGCCTTCTATGGGGCAGCCAGTCTACTAAGTGCTAGGTATGCAAATATGACAAAAGAACCACAAGTCTTTTCCTTAATGACCTTTCAATTTAATAGAGAAACATAATACACAAACAGAAGCTGAAAAGATTAGGGAAAGCTACTTGAGGATTTGATAGAAATGTCAGTCCAAAACATCTCAAAGAACTGAAACCAGGAAAGAAATGAGGAAATATATGAGCTGAGCTCTAGCGTGAAAGGTTTAGAGTTCATGGTCCCATTTTCCAATCAGAGAGGCAGAGGGAAGTGATGAGAGAAAATACCAAAGCTAAAGATCCTATAGGATAATGAAATTATCTCAATAATAAGCTTCCTAGGGCATGATAAGGAATATGTTAGGGCTAGACACCATATATGTCTATAGATTGGAAGACAATAGTCAACAATTCAAAGTCTTTTTCTATCTCCACTCCCAGGAAATTTTTTCATTGCATTTCTCTCCTAAGAGTCTCTGGAACAAAATGAATGAAAAGAGCTTTATACAGTTATTAAGCATCATACTCAGCATTCTTACAGCTCAACAGGAGTCACATTTCAATCAACATGTATAGCAACATACAAAACCATCCTATCTTTGGGTAGAGGTGGGATTATATTCCAGTTTAAAATAAGCAGACTGAGAGTCAGAGAGGTTTAGTGACTTGACCATAATCATATAACAACTTACCACAGGTCCAGATCTTTCCTCTGGAATTTGCTCAATCCATCTGGGAAGTATTTATAATGAGAAAAGAACTTTTGTGTTCAATTCCTATCTCTGATATTTATTGGCATGTGACATCTGCAGACCATACAATAAAGGTCATTTCAAAAGCAAGGTGTTAGGGGGTATTAGCTTCCATACTATTCAAATGCTTGCAGATAGATTATATCAGCATGCCTAGTGACAAAGGATATAAGTTTGCCTTAGTGATTGTGGACAGATTAACCCAGTGGACAGAAGCATATCCAGCCAAAAAGAAGAATACAGCCTTCATAGTCAGGACACTCTTGAAAGAGATAATCCCCAAATATGTCATTCCAGAGGAACTCATTTCACAGTCAAAATCTTATGGGAAATCTATCAGAATCTGGGAATAAAGGGGAATCTACACACTATTTATCATCCAGAAAGTTTGGGACAGGTAAAAAGAAAGAACAGAGAACTAAAAACTGCAGAGGGAAAATTATGTGCACAAACACACCTCGTGGACAGAAGTTCTCCCACTTACACTATTCCACCTGAGGATGAAACCATGGGGAGATATGCACATATCCCCATATGAAATATTGTTTGGACAGCCCCTCTGGTATGAAAGGACCTCAAAGCCATCTTATATTTCCATGCTGGGAGGAGGATGCCAGTTACACACCTATCTGACAAATCTACAGGATAGGCTGAAAGAACTGAGAAGCTTAGGATTGATGGTGCAAAGAGTAACATTAGACTTTGCACTGTATAACATCAGCCCTGGAGATATGGTGTATGTGAAAAACGTCACCAGAAGCTCAGCAACAGAGCCAAAGTGTAATGGACCATTCCCAGTTGTGATCACAAAACCTACTCCATCCAAAGTCATAGAGAAAGAACCATGGTTCCTTACTTCTCATGTCAAACACCACTTTGCCCCCACTAGCCCAGAGGAAACTGTAACAGAAAATGCCCCAGATCACACACAAGCAATACAAACCCAAAGAGGAATTAACCGGATTGAGGACACACAAAAAATGTATAGCCCCGATGAAAGTGATGCTGATAACTGAACAATGACTGAAGAAGGAGAAATCATAAGCCAGGAAGCAGAAAAATATATAAAATCCCCATCTACATCTATCTAACTCTATATCTATCTAACTCTCCATCTCAACCCTCACTAATTATCAATCACACTACAAGAAGAATATGACATACATTCAAATCATGAAACAAACAAGAAAAACTTCACCCAAAACTCTTACTTACACTCACACAATGGCAACTACTCTTACACACATGAATGTTCCTGCAAAAGAAGAAGAGAATCTACAAGCAAAGTGAGATGACAGTCAAGATGAGATTTGCTGAACAGAGGAAGAATCTGGACCAGAAATCGCTCCGGGAACATCAGAGACTTTAAATGGATGAAGGAAACACAGAAAAGAATTGTTACTCATGAACTGTGTAGGAAAAGAACTTCTAAAAACCATGTCATAAGATGAATTGCTGTGAATAACATCACACAAAGGACACACATGCAACATGCACATAAACCCTGTATAAGAAGGAAGGAAAATAGAATCAACAGTCAACATGTGAAGAGGCGCAATCAGCAAGGTGTAAGTATATGTATGCCACACTACATATCTAGAACATAAACATAAAACACACTGATTTAGGGACCCTTGTCACAGAGAAGCAATGTCCGTGATAATGGAAATTATATGTATTTGTAAATAAAGTTCTTGAAGGACTCCAACAAGCAGAAACTCCAAAGCAGAATTCATGTATATATGCAATCAATATATGTATATATGTACCATATGCAATGATTGTACTGTAAGTATACATGTATATAAAGTATATTTTGAACACTAACATAGAGTATGAATGAAATAACAATTTTAATCCTTCTTAAATTAGGGAAAGAGGTAGTCAGGGCAAAAATGGAAGTTCAAATAACTTAGAGAACCAGACGTAGGGAAAGAATAAGAGCAGTCTACCAGATATATGTCAAAATCTTATAAGGTTAAAGAATTGTAATAGTTAGAAATCTTAAGAAAGCATAATATAATATATAGAATTAGGAAAATTTTACTTTACCTAGAGTTCTTTAAATATTGTTACCAGAGAGTTAATCAGCATTGTTGCATATTGTTCAAAGATATTTTAATCCTAAAACCCAAGTTATTTCATTTTATCAACTTTTGTAACTGACACACTTACCCTAAATCTCTTCCCAGAAACCTTTATCTTAGCACAGTTTTAGGTAAGCCAAATTAAGCTATGTGGCTCTCTCTGAGGTGAGAGAAGCCACAAGGTAGGAAGATAGAGACAGGATAGAAGTTTTGATACCACGAGGGAAGTGACGGAGTCCTGATAGAGATATGAGGTGTTCAGGATGAGTCTTTATTAATTATCAATGAGCCACAGCTAAGCTCTGATCAAAGGACCAATTCAGTAGGCTATTCCAGTCCTGAGATCCATACCACGTAGGTCAGAGAGGTGAATAGAGAAAGATTAAAGATGGAGCTTGGCCAGAGGCCAAGCTCCTGCAAGGACAGCCATCAGGTAGCCTGAAAGAGAAGGAGCGCAGGGAGCAGAGAGCAGAGGGCAGAGAGAGAAGGAAGGCGGAGCCTGCTGGGCTAGATATAGTTTTTGATATGCAAATATACACAGTACATAGGGATGATTCTCATTGGTTAATGACAAGGCATAGGTGTGGTTTCTCTTAACCAGGTGAGAACAAAGAAACCTGTTTTCCCGCCTAACCTGGGAGAAGCTGGGGTCAAGGGTCAGAGGCCTTCCCAGCCATGAGCACTACCGAGCATGCCCAAGACTGAGCAATCTGCACATACTGTTTTCCCCTTGCCCATATCCAGGAAGCGGTCTGCTACATCTCCCCCTTTTTGTTTTACACACAAATGAATAGTGTAATATCAAAATGTAGCAACATTACAGCATTAACAAATACAAACACTCTGGTGCATAATCATATTCTGATACCGAGATGAAAAACCTGTCCTGATTGTATAACTTAGATATCCCAATCAAGAATGAACATCAGCATAAACTGATTCAGTGATCAATCTTAAAAATTCCCAAACTGATCTTTCTATCTGTCTGTCTGCATTTCAAGATCAATGCAACAGTCTTAGTAGGTATAAAAATGTTAAGAAAATAATTTCCACGCTACTGATCCTGGTCTAATGGGGTAGAACTCTATGATTCTCATGACAGGTGCAATAACCAAACATGCCACCATTCACCGTCTGGACTATCAGAAGTTGTCAGCCTTTTCAACAGTTAGCAAAATACTATCCCTGGAGATAAAGGATAAGTCCTTCCTTTCTCTCGTCCTGATACTGCATCTTGGGGATCTTTCCGTGCTCACTGCCAGATGCCTGCCACATCAAGAAACTGGTTGGTAGCTCGACGCCAGGACATCCAGCGACTGAGGGTGTCAGTACGCCATGTCTCTGCATTTCCCAACCTCAAACATCCATTTCACATGGAAAATGTAACCGTGGCTGAGGCTGTCTGGTCCATAATGAAAGATTCATTATGATTCCCCTTACATGCAATCAGACATCACTCTCCAGTATGGTCATCTGAAAATTAACAATTGCTGTCATGTTCTCATGTTCACCGACTGTTAGGTGACTGTAATTCTAGAAATCTTGGCACCTTCATAATTCTGGATCAGAGCATTAACAGTACTTTCCTTGTACTTAAAAATTCTGGCCTTAATAGTGTAAAAGAAAAAATCAAGGTTGATCAATCAAGAGTGACTTTAAAAAATGTCCTCTAAACATATAAATACTGATCTCTATAAGATTCCTCTCCCTTTTCTTTTTGTTTGTGTGTTGGGAGAGATCCCTTCAAAGAAAAACATCCTCTCTGTGGCTCTCTCTGAGGTGAGAGAAGCCACAAGGTAGGAAGATAGAGACAGGATAGAAGTTTTGATACCACGAGGGAAGTGACGGAGTCCTGATAGAGATATGAGGTGTTCAGGATGAGTCTTTATTAATTATCAATGAGCCACAGCTAAGCTCTGATCAAAGGACCAATTCAGTAGGCTATTCCAGTCCTGAGATCCATACCACGTAGGTCAGAGAGGTGAATAGAGAAAGATTAAAGATGGAGCTTGGCCAGAGGCCAAGCTCCTGCAAGGACAGCCATCAGGTAGCCTGAAAGAGAAGGAGCGCAGGGAGCAGAGAGCAGAGGGCAGAGAGAGAAGGAAGGCGGAGCCTGCTGGGCTAGATATAGTTTTTGATATGCAAATATACACAGTACATAGGGATGATTCTCATTGGTTAATGACAAGGCATAGGTGTGGTTTCTCTTAACCAGGTGAGAACAAAGAAACCTGTTTTCCCGCCTAACCTGGGAGAAGCTGGGGTCAAGGGTCAGAGGCCTTCCCAGCCATGAGCACTACCGAGCATGCCCAAGACTGAGCAATCTGCACATACTGTTTTCCCCTTGCCCATATCCAGGAAGCGGTCTGCTACAAGCTAAGTTAGGTCAAAAATAGAACATAGTTAAGGGTTAAGAGATTTTGTATTTTGGGAGGGGAATATGGGGATAGCCTATAGATAGATAGAAATTTAGTGCTAAGAGTAATCATAAGATAAGTAATGTATTCTAAGCCAACACAAATTGTAGAGGTGAAAATTTTGCGAAAAATCAAAAGGGGAAATCTGATCCAGCATGGAAAAAAAGCAACTCAAGGCGGTGGGGGGGGAGGGGGGGCAGGAAGTTGGAGAATTCCAGGAAGGAACACAGAAGAGCTAAGCAAAGCATAAAACTGCCAGATCACCTCACTTCTCTTTGGGAGTGCTCCTGGAGTGGTTGGTCTGAGAGAAACCTCTGAGACAGAAGACCTTTCTGAGCATTTATCACCTTAGTGAGCCCAAAACCTTTTGCATCCAGCTGAAGATAATGGAGTGGATGGGACTTTATTAGGAAGCCATTCACTCAAAGAAGAACCCTCTCCATTCTCTGAAATTTGTCCTTTGAACTTCATGCTACAATTAGGCTAGATTGAAGTCAGGACAGATCTCACAACTGACCAAGGAGGGTCAGGCAGATAGCCTGAACCCTCAGGATTTGGGGAGGGGGTCATTTGTTAACTCATAGGGATTTCCCATTTCCCACTTTTCTTATCCAACAACCCCACTCTCCCTCTCTTGTTTTGTGTCCCTTTAGAAAAAAAGAATTATTCCTCTTAGACCAAGTTTTCCTGCCTCACATCATCAAGGAAGGGAACCAAAGCTTGGGGAGAAAAGCCATACTTTCTCCTCAATGTAGGAAGAGTTAGCTTCAGTCCTTAACATTTATACTCAACCCAGTCTCTGAAGGGACATATTCTGTACCTCTAAAAGACAATTTGTGTTGTCTTCCCTAGGGGAAGAGAGGGGAAGATCAGTCTACCTCTCTCCATTTTGGCTCTGTCACACCTCTCTCACTCTTTATTTCCCAAAGTAAACAATAGGTGAGCCCATTCTGGTCATTTATTACAGACTTTTGTGGGAATGTTTTGCATCAATTGTTGATAGTCTAACACCTTACTTAGTAAGATACTCTTTTCTAAAAACTTATTATATCAGGCCAACTAATTGACATCAATGGATCATCTTGGCAGGAAATACAGTAGTGAGGACTTGGGAACTATAACATCAGAGAAATAGCCTCAACTTCTCTTGATTGTCCCTGTAACTGTGAGAGAATAAATAGTTCCATTTTTAATCAGGACCTAACCTACCAGTAGAGATGGGGTTGGGATAGTAGTTCCAGAGCCCTCACTACCAAAAATAAAATGTTTTAATCTTAGATTAGAAATGTACTACAAATAGAGGATGGGGAAGGAGTAGCTAGAAATCTTTAAAAAGAAAAAAGGTTTTAGAGTGAAGTGGCTCAGTGGATAGAGTACTGAGTTTGGGGTCACAAAGACATGGCTCTGGGGATGCTTCTGGGACACCAATGGGAAGATGAAAAGGTTAAACTATTTTCCAGTTGTTTGACATATAAAGTACTTCTGAATTTTCACTATAATAAATAGGATAGCTACAAATATTTTTCTACATATGGGTGCTTTTTTCCCTTTTCATGATATTTCATGCTATTTTAGCAATAGAATTGCTGGACTAAAAGATAGGATTGGTTTGTGGATCATCACATATTACCACAATTCCACATTACAATACCACATTAAACAAATGAGTGCAGGCAAGGCACCCAGTAAAGACAGGATCCCAACCGAGGTGTACAAGGCCTTAAATGGAAAGGCGCTCCAGGCATTCCACATAGTGCTGACCAGCATATGGGAAGAGGAAGACATGCCCCCAGAACTCAGAGATGCCTCCATCATAGCCCTATACAAGAACAAAGGCTCACAAGCAGCCTGTGACAACTACAGAGGCATCTCACTACTCTCCATTGCTGGAAAGATCCTCACCCGTGTTATACTCAACAGACTCCTGTCATCTGTTTCAGAGCAGAACCTCCCTGAATTACAATGTGGCTTCCGACCAGATCGCAGCACCATCGACATGGTCTTCACGGTGAGGCAAATGCAGGAAAAATGCCTTGAGCAGAACCTGAGTCTCTACATTGTCTTCATAGACCTGACAAAGGCGTTCGACACAGTGAACAGGGACGCATTGTGGGTGATCCTCAGCAAGCTCAGTTACCCAGCAAAATTCGTCAAACTGATCCAGCTCTTTCATGTCGACATGACAGGGGAAGTCCTATCTGGTGGAGAGACTTCCGATCGCTTCAACATCTCCAATGGCGTGAAACAAGGCTGTGTCCTCGCTCCGGTACTATTCAACCTATACTTCACCCAAGTATTACGACATGCTGTGATGGATCTAGACCTGGGCATCTACATCAAATACCAACTGGATGGCTCACTATTTGACCTTTGCCGCCTGACTGCAAAAACAAAGACAACAGAGAGACTCATCCTGGAGGCTCTCTTTGCAGATGACTGTACTCTCATGGCCCACCAAGAAAATCATCTCCAAACCATTGTGGATAGGTTCTCCACTGCAACAAAACTGTTTGGCCTGACTATCAGCCTCAGCAAAACAGAGGTGCTATTCCAACCTGCACCAGGGAGGCCAACTAACCAGCCGTGCATTACAATCGACATCATGCAGCTTTCTAACGTCAAAACTTTCAAGTACCTGGGCAGCACCATCGCCAACGACAGGTCTCTAGACCACGAGATTAATGCCAGGATCCAAAAGGCCAGCCAGGCACTCGGGTGGCTGCGCTGCAAAGTCCTCCAACACAGCAGTGTAAGCACTGCGACGAAGCTCAAAGTGTATAACGCAGTGGTCCTCAGCTTGCTCCTGTACGGTTGTGAGACTTGGACACTGTACCAGAAGCACATGAAGCAGCTGGAGCAATTCCACCAACACTCTGTCCGGTCAATCATGAGGATCCGATGGCAGGGCCGAATCACCAACCAGGAAGTCCTCAACAGAGCCAACTTCACCAGCATCGAAGTCATGGTCCTCAACACCCAGCTACGATGGTCTGGACACGTCATCCGCATGGACCCACAGCGAATACCAAGACATTCTATGGTGAACTGTCAGCTGGACTCAGGAAACAAGGCCGACCAAAGAAAAGATTCAAGGATCAACTAAAGTCCAACTTGAAGTGGGCTGGCATTACACCAAAGCAACTAGAACTCGCTGCCTCTGACAGAAGCAGCTGGCGAACCCACATTAACCATGCCGCCACCACCTTTGGAGATGAGCAACATCGACGTCTTGCAGCTGCGCGTGAACACCGACACCAGGCCACAACCGCACCTCCCGTAACAACTGGCGTCCCAGGCCCCATGTGCCACAAACTGTGCGCCTCAGTCTTTGGACTCCAAAGCCATATGAGGGTACACCGTAGATGAAACTGCACAAAGACTATAGTCATTCTTAATCACCGAGAGACTACTACTACTACTACTACCACAATTCCAAAATATTTGGGATACTGTGCCCTCCCAATAGAGGTGTATTAAAATGCCAGTTCCCCAGCCCCAGGATGATAATACACTTAAATGTATTTCACCTACTTGAATAATTGGAGTCATAGAGTAATTAGTAATAGCTCAATGTCAACTTGGCAGGAGATCTCCAGTGGAGTTCCCAAGACAACCTGTGTTTGGCACTGGCTATTAAGCAGCCTTAGATAGTATGCTTTTCAAGATGAATTTGGGAAGGAAGATGTGGTCAGAGAACAAAGAGTGAAGTGCAAGTCTGCAAATTTAGATTTCATGTAAGGAAACACTATGTAACATAACATAGTTGTAATGCAGTCCTTACATAGAAGCTAATGTGGTAGAGATTTCTTTTTGCTTCTGGTTTTTACTATATAGCTTACAAGGTCCATTACAGCTCTAAAATTCTGTTATTCTGAAACCACTGCAATCTTCTATCTTCAAATCATGCGAAGGAATAGTTTAGAGTTGGGAGAGAGGAGCAAGGAGTACATCTCCTCTTCCTTCTATACAATTGCAATAGGAAGAACGATAGAATGATACTCAAGACTGAAGAGAGTTGGCAGGGATATGTATAATGTTTTGTGGAGAGCCAGGTTTCTAGTAGTTCAAGACATGGAAAGGATATGAAAAAGAAGACCAAAATCATATTTTTCCCCTGTGACAGAATCTATTCTTCAAAGGGTAAGGGTATTTGATTTTCCCCAGCCCCTTTGTTAGTATAACTGAATTGCTATAATAATAGAAGTAATGATATTAATGTGTTAACAAAGTGTTAATTCTCGGTAATTTCTGTATAACATCCGAACAAAATAATTTGTTGAATTAAAGAGAATAATCTCATTGGTTAAGAAAAAATTAACTATGCTGCTAGGAGTTTTAAATAACTAAGCTCTGGGGAGCTCTACTGAGTTTGGACAAAGGAGTTTTTTTGTAGAGGAGACTCTGGGACATGGAGGAAGAGACATATATCCTCCACCTTCCTAGCAGCCATGGAATCTAGTAGCAATTTCTGTATTGGAGGCTCAATTACTAGGGTATTTAAGGTAAAGAGAAAGGTTGGAATAATGACTCTAAGAAATAAGGTCAAGGAGAGACTGAATTCTCAAATCTCCTCCCCCCACCCATTTCCTGCTTCCTTCTATTTGATCCTAACAGCTGTTCAGAGATGGTAGGTGATAGCAGCTTTCTTCAAAATACTGGAAAAGGATTTATTTTAAAGGAAGAAAGGGTAGGGAGTGGGGAATAAGGGTAGAGGGAAATTTTGGGTTTCCCCAATCTATTATAAATTAAATATCAAGAAAGTAGAGTTGAGTTGTCTTTAAGGGAATATTGTTAATAATTTGAAAAGATCTTCAGAGCTAAGCCCAAATCTTCAAGTTGAAACCAGTAGCCAGAAACTATAGAGTAAATCTGTCTGTCAGCTTTCTTCCTCAGAGTCTCAAGGAAGAAGGTGAGTAAATCAGTTTGTGTGCCAGCTTATTCAAACTACCTTCTCCCTGACCACATTCTTCTCTGGAATTTTTCTGATTGACAAATCTTCAAAATTCCATGCCTCGTACTTGCTTGCAAGTCTTTTTGTAGCAGTAATCAGTTTTTCACATTTTCCTGGAAGGAATAACTCCAACTAATAGTTTAAAATTTTGTCAGTCAGAGAGAGTTTGAGGCATAGTTGAGGAAGCAGAGTCACACCCAGTCTGACAAAGGCATAAAGAGGCAGTCACATATGGTAGGAAGCTTTAAGGAATCAGTCATGGTGAAAAAGAAGAAAATTTGCTTCTGGAAGTCACTTGAGAAATCTATCCTCTAGAGGTGCCTAGGGAAGAGGCATAAGGACTCTGCAAAGAGAAAGAACTTCCAAGTCTTGGAGATATCAGGAGAATTGAGTGACTTTTGTCACATATCTATACTACATACATGTCACTACAGTTACATTCTAAGTTTGAGTCCATTTTTCCTGGGGACGATGTGTGTATTAGTCTATTTAGCCTATCTTTCTCGTCATTTATATGAGTGTTTTGTGCCTACCATTTTTACTATGCTAGCTTTATTTCTACTAGATGATTCTTAATGGTGAGGACTCCTAAGTTAAAAAGCAGGACTTCAGATCCACATGCTTACCATGAGATATAAAAGAAAATTGGGGGGAGGGCAGCTGGTAGCTCAGTGGATTGAGAGTCAGACCTAGAGTGACCCCAGGCAAGTCACTTGACCCCCATTGCCTAGCCCTTACCACTCTTCTGCCTTGGAGCCAATACACAGTATCTGAAAATGGATAGTACATGCCATTTCCATTGGATTAGCCCTGCTAAATCTATTATTTGTCCTCACAATAACCTCCATCACACTACCTGTCCTTGTTCTCCCACTGCAGCAATCTTGGTCTAACCTCAATTCCCTCTCATCACTGACTCATTATAGTTAACTAGGCAGTTTAGCAAGGCTCTGTCCCTCACTCTTCAGTCCTTTGCTCACTTGATTTTTCTCCCTTTTATATAATGTTAATCCTTAATCTCAGTTTAGTTTCTCTGCCTGATCAGTGTCATCTTCCCTGACATTTTCTCTGCTTCTACTTCTGAGCTACTGAAAACAACACAAAATTGTGCTAATTCAGTGGATATCAGAGTTGAAAGGAACCTTAGAGGTTAACTAGACAAAAGCATAAATTAGGAATCTTCTTTATGATATATCCAATGAATGTTCATCAGGCCTTTGTTTGAAGACTTATATAGTAAGAGAGGACCTTCTATTTCCCAAAGAAGAGCATTCCAATTTTGAACAGCTTTTAGTCTTAGGAAATCTTTCTCTATATCAAAGCTAAATAGTCCTTTCTTACTCTGTCTCTTCTCCTTTTAGGAGTTAATACAACTGATATAATTCTTCTTTCACATAAAAATTCTTAATTTACTCAATGGTAGTTATGTTTTCTGTTCTCTAGTCTAAATATTCCAAGTTTCTTCAATCAGGATTTTATCTGGTCTAAACTCAAGGTTACTTTATAGCTTCATAAATTGTCTATGAATTCTCATGAATTTATTGTGTACATTCCAAAATGTGGTATCTAGAACTGAACACTCTACTACAGAGTGGTTTCCCCCAAGAGTAAAGTAAAATACACTATCATTTCACTTGTTTAGACATTTACATTTTTGTCTGATTTAACCTTTGATTTCATCAATATAAAGAGCCAACTCCCTCTACCAGTGCAGATTAGTGAATTATAGAATTGCTATAGAAAAATTTAGGGATGCTGAGAGTTTAAGTGACTTTTCCAGAGTCACATTGCTAATGTGTGGGGTGTCTCACAGATAGGACTTAAAATTAAATCTTCTTGACTCCAAGGCCAATCTTCCACTAAGAAAACATGAACTTGTTTGTCTGTCATCTTACTAATGATGAATGGTAAACTTGATGTAAATTCAAAGATGTCCATTTTTTTGGTAGCTTCCTGTTTTATTTTATTTTATTTTTAAATTTAATCAATAGTTTTAAAAATATGTTTAAAAAATTTGAGTTCCAAAATCTCTCCCTCCCTACATTCTATTCAGACCTCCACCCTCCCTGAGATAGTAAGCAATCTGATATAGATTTTACATATGTAATTATGTACAACTTTTTCCCATATCAATCATTTTGCGGAAGTGATTTCAAAAAACAAGAAGAAAGTGAAACATAATATCTTTTTGTCTGAATTCAGACTCTATCAATTCTTTCCCTGGAGAAAGATGACATCTTTCATTCTGAGTCTCTGGGATTGTTTTGGATCACTGTATTGCTGAGAATAGCTAGGTCATTCACAGTTGTTCATGAGAAAATATTGCTGTACAATGTTCTTCTGGTCCTGCTCACTTCACTTTCCATCAGTTCATATAAATCTTTCCAGGTTTTTTTGAAATCATCTTCTTTTTTCATTTCTTGTAGCACAATAGAATTCCATCACAATTATATACCATGACTTATTCAGACATTCTCCAATTTATGGATAATTCCTCAGTTTCCAATTCTTTGGTACCACAAAAGAAGCTGCAATAAGTATTTTAGAATATAGCTTATTTTCCATTTTACTTGATTACTTTAGGAAATAAACCCAATAGTGGTATTACTAGGTGAAAAAGTATACACAGTTTTATAACTCTTGGAGTAAAATTCCAAATTGCCTTCCAAAATGGTTAGATCAGTTCACAATTCCATCAACACTGTATTAGTGTCCCCATTTTTTCCATATCCTCTCCATTTGTCTTTTCCCTTTCATCATTTCAGTCATTCTGATAGCAATGTGATGATATCTCAGAGATGTTTTGATTTGCATTTCCTTAATCAATAATGAATGAAAGAATTTTTTCATATAATTATATATGGCTTTGACTTCTTCATCCAATAATTTTCTATTCACATATCTTTTGAACATTTATCAATTGGAGAATGGCTTGTATTCTTACATATTTGTCAAAAGTTATATTGAAAAACATTAACAAAGTTCTCTATCTATTTTAGATATAATACCTCTATCTGAGAAATTGTCTATGAAATGTCTCCCCAACTTATTGCTTTCCTTCTAGTGGCTATGTTGGTTTTTATTTGTACAAAAACTTTCCAATTTGACCAAGATCTTTCTCAAGTAAATGCCATCTAGCTATATTTTTCTGTATTAACCTTCTAAAGTTCACTATTTTAATCCAAGTATAAAACTATAGATTTATCTTTATTAAATTTAATCTAATTCCATCTGGCCTAATATTCTAGCCTGTAATGTTTTTTTTTTTAAATGCGGATTCTGCCTTCCAATATGTTAGCTATCACTTTAAACTTTGTGTCATTTAATAATTAGTAATAATAATAACTAACATTTATATAGTGGCTTAGGGTATGCAAAGCACTTAAAAATATCTCATTTAATTCTCACAATAGTCTTGAATGGCAAGAACTTTTATTAACTCCATTTTACAGCTATATAAATTGAGATAGACAAAGGTCAAGTGACTTATTCAAGTTCACCCAGTCAGTGGCTGAGGCTAAATTCTAACTCAGTTCTTTTTGATTCTGGGTCCACTACACCATTTACCTGACTCATCTGTTAATTTGATAAATATGACATCTCTATTTTTATTCAAGTAATTAATGAAAAGGTTTAATAGGACTGCATCGAACACAAATTTGGGGGCAACTCCATAGGAATTTTCAAATTTTCCTCTTTTGAACTTATTTTGACTCTGTTGGGATTTTAATGTTTTATTTTAATGTCCATTTAACTAATCATCTTTTTTTTGTATTTCTAAATTTGTATTTATTCTTAAAACTTTTTTCCATACTGGTTCATGACTTATTTTTATATAAGAACTATTAAAAATATGTATATTCTTTTATGTTCCCATTCAGAAGATGCCATAAGTATATTGACTCTAAAATCCCCAAGTTGTTTAGCTTCATCACTTCCTTTTCCATTTGTTCATCTATTAGACTGACCCATCTCTGACAAAGGAAAAATAAGTTTCCAAAAACAATTCTTTTGTGACAATTTTATTTCAGAAAACAAATAGTTATTTCAGTTTGGATAGTATGGTACATGAACAGGAGTAACTTGAAATGAGGTTATGAAGGCCAATTGATACTAAAATGTGGAGAGTCTGAAATGACAAATGGAGCAATTTGTATTTTGCCCTAGAAATAATCCCTACCACCTCTGAAGATATATATTTTTTTATAAGAATAGTATCATGCTAACCTGTTTGGCTTTTAAAGTCCTTCATGATCTGTCCCCTTCCAGCCTCTTTATATATGAATTACCTTTCCTGTTCTCCATGTTCCAGCCAATAACAGAGAACTGAAATTTTCTATGTTCCTTTCATTTGCCATTCCATTTGCCATTTCCATGACTTTGCAGTGGTCTTGAATGGTGTTTGAAGGCACTCTTTCCTTATCTTGACCTTATAGAATCTGTTCTATAGAATTCTATAGAATCTTCCTTCAAGACTCAGCCCAAGATTATCTTCTACATAGAATTTTTCCTGTTCTCTGACTATTGGTGCCATCTCTCCCTTAGTATCCTATATTTAAATATCTAATTTAAAAATTTATTTGGTGCATAATTATAGATGTACATGTCTTCAGTTAAGCGTTAACTCCTTAAAAGCAGGAATTTTCTCAATCTTTGTATTTATGTTTTCAGACATCTGATTCAGAGGATTACATAAACAGTTGCAAAGGAGCCAAGCTCTCACTCATGTACTCTAGCAAAGCTCTAAAAAAAGCAGCACATTGAATAATGGTCAAGAAATCCAAAGAGAAACTAGAGAAAGCACTTTAATCCAGGCCAGGACAGCACAAAAAGACAGCCAGAAACCTATAAAGCCATATTCACCTAGAGGACTTAGAGCAAAAACAGATATACAAGCCAGAAACCTGCCAGAACATCCCAGAGATGCTCCAGTATCATCTAGGACCTGCAGTTCTCTATCCCCAGGGGCAGAAATCCTGGAGTTCAGGGTTAGGGAAACTCTGGGATAGTCAGAATCTGTACTATCCCACTGCAGACATGAGACTGGGAGCTGTCAGTGCGGCTCCCTTGGGTACCATGGGATAGTAGAAATTTGTAACATTCTGATCTAAGATGCCTCAATGGGCCCTGAAAACTGCCACCTAATGAACCAGGACCTTCCAGGGGTCCTGACAACTGACATTACTGTGAGTACAGAGATGCCAGGAGAAATGGAAGTCTACAATAGGAAACTCAGCCCATGTTAAACCCATCCAGGAATCCAAGAGGCAGCAAATATTGGCCCAAGGTTAGAAAATGTGATTATAATGTGGAAAATAAAAGGAGATAGGGACAGCTACATGGCTCAGTGGTGTGAATTTCAAAACTACTCAACCCTGTTCAAACCATTCTTTAGAGGATGGAATTTGGCTATTTCCTGATCAATAACAATGGAGATACTTGGAATGACAGAATCAGGTCTTGGAAACTACAATCTCCACCCTACTCAGGGTAACAGGATTTAGGAAGGGCTGCAGCAAAGCTCAAGATTTAATTATTTGAGAATGTGGCCTTCAACAGACATGTGCAAAGGGGACAGACCTCTGGGCGGTCCTGGGTGAAGCTAGAGCCACCATTGGCACAGGTGAGACACAGGAAGTGAGGTAGAGGATAGCTGAGGAGTCTGGGGACTTCCTGTGTGAAGGAGAGGAGGTGGTTGGAGCCTGGTGCTTTGGAGTGGAGGCGCTCAGACTGTTTCTCCATTTTGGTCACGTGAATGATAGGGACTGATCTCTTTTCTTTGCCTCGGCTATCCAAGGCCTTGGGCCTTTGGCCCAGCCTAAGCAGAGTGGGTATTTAAGCCCTATTCCCTTCTCTCCCCTTTACCTCTCTCTCTCTCTCTCTCTCTCTCTCTCTCTCTCTCTCTCTCTCTCTCTCTCTCTCTCTCTCTCTCTCTCTCTCTCTCTCTCTCTCTCTCTTTTTCTCTCTCTCTCTCTCCCTCTCTCTCTCTCTCTAATACCTTTCTTCCTCCTATTAGTAATTAAAAACTCCATAAAAGGTTGACTGCTGACTTGAGTTTTCATTTAGGAATTACATAGCTGAATTCCTTGGTGACCTTAAATTAATATATATATAAGTCTTTTAATGTGATTTCCATATCACAGTGGATAGAGAGACAAGAGGACCTGGGTTCAAATCTGCCCTCAGATACTTTGTAGCTTTGTGACCCCACACAAGTCACTTAACCCCCATTGCCTAGAATTTATTGCTTTTTTTTTTGCCTTGGAACTCTTATCTTTAAATTGATTCTAAGAAAAAAGTAAGTTTTTTTAAAAGAAAACAAAATAAAAGGAAATGTCAAACATTATGTAAAAAATTGTGTCTATATCAAATGTATGTATATGTATGTATGTATATTTGAGGGTATTAGACCTATAATGTTATTGACAAGGAATAATCCTACTCTGCATTTTACTGTTTAAGAGGGATGTCTATGGGCATTAAGAGCTTACATGATATGCTCAGAGTCATTTAGACTCTAGTGTTGATTTCCTTTCTTTCCTTTTTTAAACTCTTACCTTCTCTCTTACAATCAATACTGTAGGAAAGGGATTTTGCAAAGCTGGATGCATGAGAGGTTGCAGGGCCAACATTCCACTTCAAACTCTTCCAAGAGCAGAGACTGGACACAGAGGCTGTTACTGGAAAAAACAGTTAGTGTGAGTTTTGAATGGACTCCATTGAAAGGAGAAGCTGCATCTCTCCTGCTCTCAAGATAGACCAGAGGAATACCTGTCTCGGTTTCTGGGGTGGACTCAGAAACTGAATAGTTACTTTCCTTTGGCTGTCTGGATATTCCTGCCTGCTTCCAGCTGCTGAAAACTACATAGAAAGTGGATTTCTACTGGAGTTTACTGACATCCCTCTGGACTGCTGGCTGGACACTTGTGTGAGAATTTCTTTGGGTCTGATTGTCTTTGCCCCTTCAAAACCCTCTCTAATCTCAATTATTCATTTTATTAGTTATTTTAGGATAATTAGAAAGATAAGAATTAATACCTGGGTGGGTTAATAGTAGTAAAGTAATCTCTTAATCCCCTTTCAAATCCCTTATCCCTGTTTAATTAAATAAACCCTCTTTTTATATAGTTAGTGTGATCCCATCTGTTTAGACTTCCCTAAAACCCTCCAAATAACAATACTAAGTGTTTGTCCTCTGTCCAGGCCTGACTCCCTATCCACTGAGCCACCTACCTGGCTCTCCAATGCTGACTTTTTACCCCTTTGGTCATGCTGCATTTCTCTCAGACACAGTACTCTCTTAAAGAACTCCAACTTCTGTCACTCCCATATCAGTAGTTTTTCACTCCAGTTGAGTTAGGCCATTTCCTTAGCAATCACATCCCTTCTTGGCTATCATCACAACTGGTAGGCCCTCGTTTTGTAGCTAAAACCATTGCTAATCACCTTTCTACAACCTAAATAGTGAAGACTAACTCAGAGTTCAGTAGCTTCCATATATATACTCCACATATATATGTGTATATATATATATTTTTATATATATATATATAGTAGGTTAATTTTCTGTCAGAGGATCTGTACCTCTTGAGCTACAAGTCAGAGTCATTTAGACTCTAATATTGACTTTTTAAATTCTTTTTAAATTTTTCATTTAAAATTTTTTTATAATTTTAATTATTTGTATTTATTTATTTTCATTTTCATTTAATTAATCTCACTTTTAATTAATTAAATTTAGTTTTTATTTAATTTTTATTACCATCTCTGTAACAAATGTAATGCTATTTTACAGCTTATAAGATAGGTAACCTAAGTCTACATTGCTTCTTCCTCAGCTAAGACACATAAACCAAACCCCTAGCTAGTTAAGGCAATTATCCCTCTCTGGTTGCTGCTATCCAACTTGGTTCTTGTCAGCTGTTTTCCATCCTTATGTGAAACTGAATTTTGCAAATGTAGTCTTAGAATTTCCAGTGAGAACCCACTTTAAGGATGTCAGAAAGCATTTCCAGAATGTGTTTGAGATAATGAATCGCACCACTGGTAAATCCCCAGATGTTAAACAGAATAGATTTCTGGCTGCTTCTGCTCTCCATGTACAAGATTGCCTCAAAAACCACCCAAGTTGGTTCCAGTGTGTAAAACAAAGGTCTAATTTGGATTGGTGAAAGCCATCATTGGTGCCCATGCAAAGCAATTGAGTAGGTCCTTGAAGATTTGGCCACACTTGTCATCTAAGCTATATCCAAAGCCAAGTTAACAATCATTTATTAAGTGCTTACTATGTGCCATGAGAATACAAATACAAGGAGAAAGAAGGCATTCCCTGCCCTCAAGGATCTCCTATTGTAATGGGATAAAACATTATATAAAAGAAAGCTGCAAATAGGAAGGTACCCATATTTGGACATGTTAGAGAAAATCCCAAAGAGACTCACACGTCTAACTTTATTCCTAAAGAGAAATAAAGTCAAAATTGGCATGGGCATCCTCCTTAGAATGGAATTCATTCATGTCATTCAGGGAATGACAATTATCCTGACCTAGAACAAAAAGTAGAATGCTTATGAAGCTAACCTTAGTGAGACCAAGAAAAGGCAGAGAGATGCAGTAGAGAGAGTATGGGGCAGGTCTTTGAATATGATGGCATGATTCTAACTCTCCCATTCAACCAATTTCTCTGTGCCTAATTTACCTTTATAAGAGGAACCAGCCAATCAGAGAGAAAGGTTATAGGGGAGAAGACAACTTCTAATATGAGTCTAGGGGTAGAGGGAACTTGTAGTATGAAGAGGATTCTGTGGCACTGTTGAGTCCTGTGAAGATTTAAGAGTGCACAGAAAGCTATGGGGAAATTTTTACAACAAGAATCTCTGATAAAAGTCTAGTTTCTTAAATATATAATTAATTCAAAATTATAAAAATGTCATTCTCCAACTGATAAATGATCAAAGAATACAAACACATATTTTGCAGATAAAAAATTAAAGCCATCTGTAATCATATGAAAAAATGGTTTAAATCATTCAATTAGTGAAATACAAATTAAAACAACTCTGAATTACCCCCTCACACCTATTAGATTGGCTAATATGATAGAAAAGGAAAATGATAAATGTTGGTGGATATGTGGGAAAATTGGAACATTAATACACTATCGAAGAAGATGCAATCTAGTCTAACCATTCTGGAGAGCAAATTGGAACTATACTCAAAGGACTCTAAACTGCACATACCCTTTGATCCATCAATACCATTACTAATACTTTATCCCAAAAAGATTTTTTTTAAAAATGGAAAAGGATCTATTTGTACAAAGACATTTATTGAAGCTCTTTTTGTGATAGCAAAGAACTGGAAATTGAGAGGTTGTTCCATGTGGAATATGACTGAGATGGAATTTTATTGTGACATAAGAAATGACAAGCAGGATTATTTCAGAAAAATCTGAAAAGACTTACATGAATTGATGCAAATTTAAGTAAGCAGAACCAGGAAAACAATATCTACAGTGACAGCAGTATTTTTTGATGAACAACTATGAACGACTTAGTTATTCTCTACAACTAAGTGATCCAAGACAAATTCAGAGACTCATGATTAAAAAATGCCACCTGCTTCCTGCAAAAAACAAACAAACAAACAAACAAAAAACTGATGGAGTCTGAAAGTAGATTGAAACATAGTATATTTCACTTTTTTCTTTTTTTTGTTTGAGATCTCTTCCACAAAATAACTAATATGGAAAAATGTTTTACATGATTACACAAGTAAAATATGTGTCATATTGCTTTCCATTTCAGGGAATGGGGAGAGGGGAGTGGGAGAGAGTGAAGGAGGGAGAGTGGGAAAGAGAGAGAGAATTTGGAAATCCAAACTTTAAAAAAAAGGATGCTAATAAAAATTTTACATGGGAAATTGAAGAAAAACAAAATGTTATTTAATAGATATTTTACTTTCCCAATTATATGCCATAAGAATTTTCAACATTTTCTGAAATTATAAGATCCATATTGTCTCCCTGCCTGCTCTCCCTCCCAGAGATGATAAGCAATTTGATCTGGGTTAAGCATGTTTATTATGCAAATCTACAAAATATTATTTTTAAAAAAGAATTAGGAGTACAACCTAGAGAGAAAGGAATGTACTCTGTATCAAAAAGTACCAAAGTCTAAACCCTACCTCCTTCCTGGAAGGGAATTTCAGTTCTGTCCTGCTTAGGATTCCTTACAAGATATCCATGAGTGGCTTCATTAGTGAATGCTGAAATGATGCCATAGGCATCATAATAACTACCAGATCTGTTAATGGTAAAATATTGGTATGGTAAGATATGACTAAATGATGAGGTTTCTATTTTTTCAGGATCAGTACTCAATTCCTCCTAAGATACTATGTGAAGCATGTATTTGACAGATGTTTAGCTTGTCAATCAATAACCTCAGAATAGCAGTCTCTAGATCATTTAACACCCTCAGTAGTCTGCCTCCTAGATCTTTTTAGGGTCTGACAGACAGGATGAGGTCATCCAGTAATGGAAGACCTTTAAGACTTCTAAGTAGTTAACATTGCCTACCACTTTCTCCATGAGGTGATGAAAAGGAAAGAGCATCCTGGGAATAGCTTGTGATATGTGCTCAAATTGGAAGAATCCTGGATATCAGTTAAGATCACCACATGAAAGGTCATGGAGGAACCTAGTTCTCCCACACACATTCTAGCAGTGATCTAAAAAAAAAAGGTACCAGATCAAATAATGATCAAGAAATCTAAAGAGAAACATCAGTAAACTTTTTATCTGGCCTGGATTAAGCAAAAAGAAAGTCAGAATCTGAGAATACTTTCCTCAGGAAAAGAAAAGCCAGCAGGAGCTCAGGTGAGTAGGTCAGAAGCTACTTCAAGGAAAGGGGTGAGAGGGAGAAATAAGGCCTGAAACTAGGAGCTTGAGAGAAAGAGGCAGAGGCAGAAGCACAGAGGGAAGCAGAAAGATGGAAAGAGACAAAGAGAATCTAATAAAATAGATAAATCATAATGTAATCTGATTTTGAAAAAGACAGAGGAAAACTAAATTAGCAATCTCAAAATGAAAAAGGAGAATTAGAACAAATAAAGAGAAAATAAAGAAATTATTGGAATTTTTGTCCATTTATATGCCAATAAATTTGTAACTTACATGAAAGAAATATTTATAAAAATACAGAATATCCATATTAACAGAATAAGACAGAGAATTTAAATAAGTCAGTTGTAGAAAAAGAAGGTAATTGATTTATAAATAAATTCCTAAAGGGAAAAGGGAAAAATGAAAATGTCAGTTATCATCATTATTATTTGATATAATACTATACAAAGTAGCAAGTAAATAAAAAGAAATTGGGAGAACAGACAAAGAGGAAATAAAATTTTCACTCTTTTGAGATTATATGATTTCTTAGGGCTTCTAGATGTTCAGCTGAAATTAATTTAATAAAAACTATAGCAAAATATCAGAACATATATAAATCAACATATATCATTGGTCATTCATAATATTACCAACAAAAAGCAACAGGAGATAGAAAGAGAAATTCTATTTAATAGAATTTTGGAATGCATAAAATATTTGTAGCTCCACCTACCAAGACACCCACAGGAACTATATAAACACAGAAATCAAACACTCTTTACAGAAATAAAGGCAGATCTAAATAATTGGAGAGATTATATGTGCTTATGGTTAGGACATGACAACATAATAAAAATGACAATACTCCATAAATTAATTTACTTATTCAAAGCTATATCAATCAAATGACCAAATGGCTTTTTTATAGAAAGTGTAGAACTAGAAAAAATAAAACCAAATTAATCAAGAAGGACAAATAGTCAAGAATCTCAAGGGTTTAATTCAGTTTTTTTCAGTCATGTCCAGCTTTTCATGGCCCCACTTAGGATTTTCTTGGTAAAGATACTGGAGTGGTTTGCTATTTCCTTATCCTGCTCATTTTACAGATGAGGAAACAAGAAAATAGGACTAAGTAGCTCTTCTAGGGTCACACAGGGAGTAATTGTCTAAGGCCATATTTGAACTTAAGACTTCCTGATTCAATGCATAGCACTCTACTCACTGTGCCACCTAGTTGGAATCTCAAGGATATTAAATGTGGAAAGTAGATTTAGGAATATCAGGTTTCGATTTATGCTACAATAATATAGCAATCACTGGACTAAGCTTTGGGAATACAAAAGCCCTAGCTTTCAAGGATCTAACATTTTCATGGGGTAGAGAATCCACATGGGAAAATGATGGCCAAGGAAAGGAGTTTTCATCTGCAAAGTGGCAAAGACTGAGATTGGAAAAACAGGGCAATCAATTCATATGCCCTACTCTAATAGTTTTGAATTCATTATAGTTTTAAGAGCAAGGAGAAAGATACAAGAATGATAACAGGGGAAAAAATCTGATTGAAGGAATGAGTGAGTGGAAGCTATCTATTATTTTAGAGAGTTAGGTAGTTAGTGAATCATTTACAGATAGTGTAGGTTAGATAGGCCTGGTGTTTGCCAGGCAAGAAGAAGCTGTCCTTAGAAGACAGTTAGAGGTAGTATTAGGAATTTTAGGTAGTTATACATAGTTATAGGCTAACTAATATAGACATTAGGAGATTTTCTTTCTCTACCTCTTTCCTATGTTTCTATCCTTTATTATATTAATTTTACTATATTCTTTTATTATATTTTAATTAAACTAAATTGGTAATTGTTAAAAGCTACTATAAGTCCCCCCTCCCCCCCCCCCCCCCGCTTAAAGGGATAAGATTAATTTATGACTGCTATATTCTCATTAAAACTTAAATTATTAAAAGATGCTCTCTTATTTTGTCAAAAACCCTATTTTAATACTTACATTTATTTGGTGACCATAGCAGGATTTGAACCCACAACTTTCTGATCATTTTCCTTATTTTTTACTGAAACTATCCCTAAGCCAAATTCCTAGCAATTAAATCTAGTATAGCTATTGGTCCTTTATGTTAAACAGTGCTTTCTACTGACAAAAAGTAGAACTGCAAGCAAAATTAACCATTCGATTAACTGATTCTGAGTAGTCTGGTTCTAGTTGTGATGCTGTTTCTTGTCTATCTAAAATGGCCTATTATCCACCAAAATATTACACAATGGCTTTATATAGGACCGTTCCTAGCTGTACTTATACTGATAGGAGTCCTGGCATTCTAATTATTCCTCTTCAGGAAAAAAAAAATGATAATTTGTTAGCTAAACTAAAGACTCCCATTGAAAAACTAGAAAATAACTCAAGTGACCTTAAGAAGCTGGAGGGAAATTTGAGGGAATTCAAGGATTATATAAAAAGCATTGAGAAAATCTTATGAAATCTCCAGAGTAAGAAGAGAGATTTATCTCTCAACACTTCCTCATCATTAGAGTCAACTCAGTCTCTATCCAGTCCTGCTCCATGCAATTCTGTTCATACCAAAACCACCTCAACTCCTACTCATCCTTTTCTAACTATCTCTAAATCTACCCAAACTCCTCCCACTCAACCTATTTCCCCATCTACATTCATTACTTGTTCTATGGCAACTCAAATAAAAAAAAAAAAACCAAGAGGCAGAAACCAAAAATAATTCCATTATATTCCTATTCCCCTTAAAAGAAGTAACCATTTTTAATAAGAATGGAGATGTAATTTCACTAAGGCATCATACACCATTCACCCCCACAAGATATTGAGAAATTCAAGCAAAATATTCCTTCTTTTGAGGATAAGCCAATTATGATTATTAAAAAGCTAGAGAGCACTTTTTCACATACGATCCCAGATGGATTGATAATGAAAATTTGCTCCAAGCTTTTTTGACAAAAAGAGAGAAAAATAAAATCATCTCTCTTGTCAATCAGGCTTAGGGAAGAAGAGAAGTTAATTGGCTTCAGCAAGACCCAAAATGGAACCCCATAACAATGAGCAAGATTATAAAAGACTATGCCAGGCTAGAAAGGCATTATTAACCACAATGAGAGCTTGCTCTTATAGGCATGGAACATGGACAAAATTTGAAAATCTTAAACAAAACCCCAATGAAGATCTGTCTCAATTTATGGATAGACTTATTGAGCTAGAAGGTAGATATATAAACCTGGATCTTGCCAGAGAAAGGGATATTAGACAAATAAGGAGACATTTTGTGAAAAACTGTTGTAAAATGGTCAGAGATTATTTTAAGACCAATTGTCCAAAATGGATTAATATGGACCTTGAAGAATTGAAGAGAGTAGCAGTTTGTATATTTAACATCCATGAAAAAGAAAGATGACGAGAACAGTGACTTAATAGAGACATTAAGGAGAGAAATGAAAAGTTTAAAGAAGGAAATTGACAGAGAAAAAGCAAATCGAGCAATGGCCATAGCCTCTTTGCAAGAATATACAATCCAAACACCAAAGTGTTACTTCTGTGGGAAAAGGGGTCATGTAATGTTAAACTGTAGAAACTGGAACCAGGTACTCAATAACATAAATTTTAGAAATAATGGGAACTCTAGGAATAACAACTTTAGAAATAATAATAATTATAGAAATAATAACAATAGAAGCACATTTAGAAATACTAATCCAAATGAGGCAAATGAAATTTACAACAGTCTATCCAAAATGGGGCTCTTCCATGCAGTACTCAGGGTAGAAATCCCCCTCAATGAGAGGAACCTCAGAGAAATGGCCAAGGACCTTTATAAAAGTCAGAGAGGGAAGAAAGGACTCTGGAATCAAAGAATGAAACCTTTGATTTCCCAGACATAGATATCATAACACCAGCTATCTCAGTCCATTCTCCCCCACATAATCATAAACCCCATGTAACTCTGATAGTTGGAGATAGATATTGTGATTACCTCTTGACAAAACCCCAATTTTAACCCTTATAAGACTCAGAAAAGGCAAGGAGAATGGAGAGAACATGAAGCAGGTCTTTTGAGTGTAAAAACCCAATGCTAATTCTACAAGTCAGCCCACTTCACAGAGCTTGAATCCCCTTTTCTCATAAATGGAGGTGCATGTTTGCTGTGATGAAGATATTTTATAACCATAAAATACTAGATGATATAGACTATTGCATGAGTCTAAGGTATGAATGAAAATATGAGCTTTGAATAGGCAGAGATTTGGAGACAAACTCCTACACTGGACCTCATCTTTGGGGCAGAGACTAAAGAGAATGTGATATTGTCTATCACATATTGCTTTTAAAATCATTATTCTTATAAGAATAATATTAGGTTGCAAAAGAATGGTGTCAGAATGATCTGAGCCTGGCAAAGAAGGCAAAGAACAACAAAGTTTTCATTTGCGTAACTCCGTCTCTGAATCATCAACACAGATCCCCAACTCAGCATTGGTAGATATCTTGGATCCATGAATGGACTTAGTTTCAAGGAAATCTGTGTTCTCATTCCTAAAACTATAATTCATGTGCTCTAACCATTGGACTTATGTTTAATAGTCAGATATTAACTAAAAGTAAAGATATTTATTAAGATGCCATAATGAGAACTGTAGCAAAAAAAAAAAATCACCCTATAAATCTGGAGCACACTGTTCCACAGACACACATAATGTCAGTGGGAAAAGTGGGTAAAAGCAGACAGTACATTGATGGTGCAGTACACCCATATGGAAAACATGTAGCTAAGACAATTCATGCCTCTAATACTTTAGTGTCCTGATATCCTTTCTCTTCTTGAGGTGTCTTCCCATCACTATTTTCTCTGAGTCTAATGTATCTGCTAGGCAGATCATTCACCTGGGCTTTCTGGGACTGTTAGTCTCCACAGCTTGACTCCCAACTTCCAGCATCTCCTGAGTTTGTAGATGACTCTTTTTACCATTCTCTAAGGAGTTGCTTCTACTAATGGACTTCAGTCCAGAACTCAGTCAGCAGCAAACTGAATAACAACAAAAAAACCCCAACAATTATAAGAGCAACCACAATGAAATTATGTTGATGATAACCACTAGTGTTTCTCTAGCATTTTAAAGTTTTCAAAGAGCTATACCTAAATTGTCTCACTGGATCCTCACAACAATCCTGTGACATAGCACCCCATTTTATAGTTCAGGAAACCAAGTCAGACCAAGGTTAGGTAACTTATTCAGTATTCAGTATTCAGGTAGTATTTCAACTCAGGTCTTCCTAACTTCAAGTTCAGACTTTAATCCACTGCCAGTTAGCTGTTCCTCTAATTATATCAAAGAGAATGTCTTTATAACTCATACAGTTAAAAATCTTTTCACTTTATCTGGCATATTAATACCATGTTTTCTTTCTGACTTCATAACGGAGGTAGGGAAATCAATTGATTAAGCATGTCCTTGACAAATAGCAAGATTAATGATGGATGGAAGAGTTTTTTGGGGGGAGGATAAAAAATATTGGTAAACCATGTAGGAAAACACTTCTTCAATATATTTTTATTTTGCTTTTCAGGGTTCTTTCTAAAAATAGTACTCAATACACAAAACAGATATTGGGTAGAGTACAGCTCAACATGTCTAAAACTGAAATCATCTTTCTTCCTTTCCTCTAACTACCCTATTAATGTTTTGGGAAAGTCTCACCATTCTCTCAGACACCAAGGCTTACAACATGAGTCTCAATTACACCTTTACTCTCATTCTTACAATCTCCCCATATTCAAACAGTTTCTAAGTCTTGTCAGTTCTACCTTACTAATATTTTTTTTTCTCCTCTCCATCATGTCTTCTGGCAATGGTACTGCCCTTATACAATCCCATCAGTTCATGCCTATTGCCATTGTATTCTGGTTGGTCTCTTAGATTCAATTCTTTCTCCACTTCAGGTCATCCACTATTCAGCTGTCAAACTAATCTACTTCCAGCATAATTCTGACCTTGTTATTCCTCCCTTCACTCTACTTAACTGCAGTCACTTCTTATCTTCTAAAATTTCAAATAGAAAATTATCTATTTGAGATTCAAAACCTCTCATAATCTACTCTATTTTCTACTTTTCCAGTCTTTTTACACCTTACTCTCTTCCATGTACTCTATGTTCTAGTGATACTGTTTTCCATACTGTTCCTTGAGTGAGATACTCTCTTTTCTGTCTCTGAGCATTTTCAATACCTATTCAACATACCTAGAATTCACCTTCTTCATCTTCCTCTCCTTGATTCTCTAGCTTTTTTCAGGTCCAAGCAAAAGTCCTAACTTCTGCAAGAAGCCTTTCCCTCTCTCTTTTAATGCTAGTACCTTCCTTCTAAGGTTAGCTCCAATTTGTCATGTATACATCTTGCTCATACATTGTTATTTGCATGTTGTTGTCCTCCATTAGACTGTGGGGTCTTTGAGAACTGGAACTGTTTTTTTTTTTTGCCTTTCTTTGTAACTTCTGGGATTTGCATTTCTTGGAAAGAGAAGAAACTAATAGGAGATGAGTCCTCTGACAAGGGATAGGGGAAATAGGCAAAGGTATTCACTCTTTGCTATTCCTTGAATAGGACAATCCATCTGGGCATTTTCATCATCTGTGTGCCCAGAATATTTTCCATCTTAGTGTCCACCTTCTGGCTTTTGTGTCTTCCTTCAAGTCCCAGTTAAAATTCAGAAAACTTTCCAAATACCCATTATTTCTATTGCCTTCCCTCCTATTTAATATTTCCTGTTTATCCTGTTAGTAGCCTGTTTGCACATAGTTGTTTGAATATTATCTCCACCATTAAACTGTGAGAGCTTTGAAAACAAGGACAAAACAAAGACAAAGGAATGTCTTCTGTCTTTCTTTGTAACCCCAGCATTTAGCACAGTGCCTGACACATAGTTGCTACTTAATAAATATTTATTGACTCACTGGTTGCCTAGCTATGGAGGTTGGGATATTTTCAAGGAGAATGGGGAGTGAAGGGAGAACTGGCAATCTTTTCATGACAGCATTATGACTAAGGCAGCAGGACCCAGTGTCTGCCACAGCTGCAGTTTCTTTTTAAGATCAGGAGAGATTACTTAAAGGGATACTTGGGAGATGTGCATGATTATGTGCTTTTTCCTGGTGCTCACCTGAGAAACAACCAGGGTGGTTATTTCCTGCCCCAGTCTTACTTCCAATGGTGTTTTTCTTAAATTTATTCTGCTCAAGAATACATTTACTGGATTTAATATTATTCCTCATAAACACCCATAGTCAACTTTGTCCTTGTGATCCCTGGTGTCCCTTTGTTTGAGGCAGGAGGCACATTGGGAGTCTCCCAGGAGACATGTTTGAGAGCTCAACCTCCAATCCATTGTTAGAAAATTATGCTCTCTAACCAGATGCATAAATATAAATCATTTCATAACTAACCTTTTAAGTACATAATCACAGTGAATTCAAGCCCTACCTCATACATACACCTACCTCATAAGGTCAAGTTAGGTTATATGTATGTATGTGTCCATAAATGCCTTCATAGATGTACCTTTCTATCCTTGATTTTCCTAGCATAACCCCCTCTCTACCCTGATAGTCTCAGATTCAGTCTATTTCGTACCAGCTATTTCTCTGAACTTGTTAACCATTCAATGTGTAAAATGAAGCTGTGCTCTGGGAAAGAGAATAATGGCCTTAACTCCTGCACAAGGCAAGGGATGAATAATGATGAAGCAAAAACTCTCTCTCTCTCTCTCTCTCTCTCTCTCTCTCTCTCTCTCTCTCTCTCTCTCTCTCTCTCTCTCTCTCTCTCTCTCTCTCTCTCTTCAGAAAATTTCTATTCCATAATAGATACTCTACTCTATCAATGAGAGTTTAATTAGACATACTTTTCTAATATTTGGTCCATTAATGATGCCCTAACTCTGAAAATCTAGATTTTTTTCCCCACTTCAGTTACTGTAAAGATCAGTAAAAGGGATAGATTGATGGGTTGTAACAAGGAATGAAGGAGGTGAAGGGACAGAAGGGACAAAGAGGGCTGGTGAGGTAGAGGAGAGAGAACCACTGGGGCTGAGAGATGATCTGTGTAATTCTCCCTTTCCCTCACACTTCAAACCCACAAGAGAGGTACCCCTGAGCCGATGTTGAGGCAAGGATGAACAGCAGCTGCACCTCAATAAGTAGGCTTCTGGGGAATTATGGAGTTCACTTGGTTTCAGAATATGGCTGGTGCCTGAACCCCTAGAAACCCTACTTGTCATGCAGACTGACTGTCCCTATTGGCTTTTTGTTGTTTAGCCAAGGCTAAATGGCCAGCCTAGCCCAACACCCTCTTTTTTCTCCTAAACTACTATGATTTTAATCTGACTACAAGTTTCTTCAAACAAGGTTGTTTTAATAGTTCAAGTAATGAATGAGGGAGGGATAGGTCTGTGGGAATAGAAGACCCTACAGTTGTCTTTTCCTTCTTCAGTCAAGCTAAATGGCTCAGGCTTCAATGTCTCTTTCTCCTTCATCTATAATCACTGTCACTATCCTATTCTAATCAGGTCACTAGCATCCTTCTTGGGAAGGTAAAGGGATTGGATTGGTCTTTGGGGTGACCCTATGAAATCAACACCCCACAGCAGCAGTTGTTCTTTTGATTTCTTTTATCAATTATCTAAAGATGTCAGGAATCTTTTGTCTTCAGGGCAAAGGCAATGGAGGCAAGGTTCTGTCCCCACAGTTTGGGATCTTGATCTTTGGTCCTAGAACCCATCTCTCATGAGTTCATAGGGCAAAGACCCCTTTCTCAGCTCTCACTCCCACAAGCCCCTTCTGCTCCTCCAATTGTCACTCCCTCTCAGGGCAACATTCTAAAACAATGGTTTCTCAGTCTCAGTTTTCCTTTCCACACTACCCACTAGCTATTTATTTTGATCAAATCACTTCAACTTTTCTAAGTCTCATAGAATTGAAGTATTCATAGTTGGAAGGAAACTTACAAAATATCTAGTACAACATTCTCATTTAAAAGATGAAATTGAGATCCAAAGAGAGAAAGAGATTTGTTCAAGGGCATACAGTTAACAAGTAGCAGAGTTAGGATTTGAACTCAGAGTCTCTGACTCCAAATTTGATATGCTTTACACTATATATGCTTCTACTTGATTCAGTTTCTTTATCTGTTAAGTGTGCTTCATCTTTTCTTCAAGCAAATCTCCAATCAGAAGCACTAACAAAAAATGACAGTAAATCTACAAGAAAAATTCTCAGCATTCTTGTCCTAGTTCCATGCTTATCATCGGAACGGTCTCCCCAATTATCCCCTCAAACATAGTTCTCATAGCTCAAGCACCTTTCAATTCTCCTTCCCAAGGTGAAAAAAGAATACTTTCCAAGATTATACACTGTTGATAATGGGGGTGGTGGAGGTGGGAGTAAGGAATTAGAGTAAACTGTTTCCTATCTTTTTCCAGAGAGGAGAGGTAATTACACTGGACAGTGGATGGGGGAACTGCTCTAAGACAAAAAGAGTCAGAGCTCTTGCATCTCCCATAGACAAAAGGACATGGTCTTCAATCACTGTTCATCTGCTTATCATCTGACCTTCCAAGCCCAGGCAAACCTCAAATTGCAAAAATGATAAAACAGAGAGCAAGGAATACTTTGACTCAGAAATGAAAAAGGTTGGAGAGAAATTAGCAGACTCCTCAATTGCGTGGTATAGCCTTTTATTCATTTTGTAAAAAGTACCCAAATGTGGTCTTCCTAGAAGTGTACAGAGATAATTGTCAGAATGTTGCTTCACAGTGTGGAGTAAAATAATGCATGCCAATATTTCACTTCAATAAAAATGGGCAAAAGGTGAGTGAATTTTCTGAAGCTTTTAAGGAAAACTTAGAATCAGTCATTAATGAATTGATGCTGTGAACAGTATGAATAACTGTCAGCTGCCTAAATTATAGCTTACAATTTTTCCTATTTCCCTCAAAAGATGCAGTATAACAACAGTATGTAACTAAATATCACTTGACTATAAATAACAATCAAATGTAAATTCTACCCTTAAAAAAATAAAAAGGAAGTAGAAATTGGTGATGAACACAGAAAACAAAGGGTTAATACCAAAGAGCTAATAGGTTCTCTACTGACCACTAAATTGTTTCACCTGATCTCTACTCAGAGATCTAATAATTACATAAACCCATGAAGTCTCAAATTGAAATAAATTCTGTGAATCGTAAGATATATAAACTCTTCATTAATGGTCATTCTAACCTCCTTAGTCTGTGGGGATTTTCTCTTATTTGGGAGGAAGGAAATGAAGATCATTGTGGAAACTTTGACCTGCTTCTATTTCCAACAGGGGTTGCTTTACTCCTAATTAAGCATCCTGGTGGTCCCCACTTTGGGTGAAGAGGTCACTATATTATATTGGTGACAATATGAGTACTCAGTGAGCTTTAGTGCTTCTGCAACTCAGAACTCTCAAATTCAAGTAATTCAGCAGCTTCAGCCTTCCCAGAAGCAAGCAGGAACTACAGCTATTCAATACCACCAGACTATGTGTGTCTCTGCACGCACACTCAAGCATTTGTGTGTGTGTGTGTGTGTGTGTATGTGTGTGTGTGTGTGTAAGTAAAAGACAAACAAGTATAAATAGAAAGACAGAGAGATTGACAGAGGCACGGTGACAAATACAGTCAGAAAGAAAAAGAGACAGATACAGGCAGAAAATGAAAGAGACAGAGAAATCCCAGACTCAAAGATTATTTCTGATCTAATTCAGAGAATAATATATTTTCCCCTTGTGCAAATGCCTGTCTGTTTGTCCTGTAGTTGGGAAGTCTTTGTAGGGAGTTTATAATGGGTCTTGACCTATAGTTTGCTTTTCTATTTGGGCTGAAATAAGATGTTAGTTTAGAACATCTTGCTGAGGGAATGAATGACAGAATGTAAATGGATAGAAAATCAGACTGGGATAGAAAAAAATGAACAAGTTTCCATCTGAAAAGCAATCTGCAGTAGTTCATTAGGGAGCTACTGTGTATTTGATCTAGTACACAATTTTCCATTGGCCTTTTTGACTCCCCACATCTTTCTCCTGCCAAAAACCCAAATAGGAAGTTTAGAAGAAGCTTTTGAGGTCCTTAACCCTTCACACATACCCCCTTAAGAGAAAGTGCTCTGAAATACTGGTTATAGCTAATGAGGCTTGATTTAATAGAGTAAAAACAGTAATTTTGGTCTTTTCTTCAATGTTAAATCACTTTTGGGCATTTTGATCATTTATAAACTTGCCATCATAACCACAACCCTACAGAAAATACTAAGGACAGAGATGGATGGATATCATTTTTTATGGATGTCTTGGCAGGTACCCTTAGTATGACCTGAGAACAAAGAGGTGCTGTTACTCTGACCATTTGGGGGAAATCTATGGGAAATTTTAGCATTAAAATTGGAATTACATGGAAATTAGGTACAAAGAAATAAAGCAAAGTTATAGTGTGTATCCATTTATTTCTACAACAGACTGTGGTGCTGTCAACATCAGAAGCTGATAGGATTTTAGGAGTGAATATAACATGAAAGCCAAGGAGTTCTGCTTTGTGGCTGCACCCTAATGACTGTAGGGTTTAAAAAAAATTTTTTTTTTAACTTAGAGGTGAATCCTTCCCTCATTAAAGTGTGAGCTCCTTAAGAAATAGGAACTGTCTTTTCTCTTTGTACCTCCAGTACTTATCACAGTGCTTCACACATAGTAAGTGCTTAATCAAGGCTTTCTTCATTCATTCATTTAGATACTTACTAAAAAAATTCTATATGCAAAACACTGTTCTAGGCCAAATCAAAACTGCTTCTGGAGCAAATTCAGTTAAAGCAGAGAATAGGATAAGAAATACCAGAAAGAAAAAGAATAATCCAACAGTTTTAAGGGTAGTAATAACAGGAAGATGCAGCCTATGTCCTAGAGAGTGATGGTGCAACATTGAAGAGAAGTGGAGGGATGGGGATTACTAGGGCTATAGGTACCTTTGAAGTACTCCAAGCTGAAATGAGGCAAGGTGTGGTGACAATGACTTGTGTAGGAGGGGGAAAGAGCCCACTTCCAGAGAAAATAACATAGAGGCATGAGCTAACCTGCCTTCCCCTACATATGGTCCAAAAATAGTAGGTCTAGCTCTTAAATGGTGTATTCCTGCTCTGCTCCCCAATATGCATTTAAGATCCTAATAACAGGAGGTACTTTCTCTGGGTGTGTCATGCAGGTCACCAGAGGGAATTGATGCCATGGGCAGCAATAGAGAGTGTCTGAGTGAGGGCCACAATGCTGTCTGCATTGTTTTTGTCCTTGGGCAGACTGCAGACTCTAACCTCAGGGGAACTGTCAATTCAGGACTAAACTTAGTGCTTTCAGAATGGAAAATGAGTATGGTTTACATAATGTTGGAAGGAGATGACAGTCAATGGTTTCTGTTCTCCTTCCACTGTCCCTTTAGAAAAGCCAACTTCTGACTGTGAGAAGTATCACCTCCCAATTGTTCCCTTCCAATGAAAGGTCCAAAAATATAACTCAGGGATCATGTAAAACTGTCAGCTCCCATACATATTGAAAAGAACTCACTAACTCCCTTGAAAGCAGTTCCAGTATTGCCCATTGTCTTTCCTTCTGAAACAACAATAATGCTAAGGGCAACAGAGACACTAGAAGATAGGGAAAGATATGGCAGGAAAATTCCAATATAAAGAAAATATGTAAATTTCACATCAAATACACAGCACAGTGAATTAGAAAGAGTTTTGGACTTGAACTCAGGAGTTCTAGCTTCAAATCCTGTCTCTAACGTTACTCTGACATGTGACCATGAGCCATTTTATTTCTATGAGACTCAGTTTCCTCATCCATATAAATGATCTCTACTGAGACTCACTGAGTTGTGAGGAAAGTACCCTGTAATCTGAAATGCACACCAAAAATATGAACTATATTATATTGTAAATGCCTTAATGACTGACAAGTATCCAATGATGCAAGCTAGAAATCAGAATCAGGAACATAACAAAAATCAACCAAATGTTAATCACCTACTGTATACCAGGTACTGTGCTAGATTCAAGATACAAAGACAAAAAAACAAACAAACAAAAAAAAACCCTCCCCCAAAATGCACCAATGCCTGCTCTCTAGGAGCTTGCCTTCTAATTAGGGAGAGATTTTGTATATATATATATAAGATAAATACAAGATAGTGGGCCACTTCATGTCATATCTGCTGCTTAGCACTCCATGCTTTCCACTACATGGAAGAAGATGAACTCCCCCTTCCCCTATTCCAAGATAAATTTATTATTTCTAATCTCAACTCTCTGCTGCTAACCGTAGCATCTCCCTCGGTCTCCTCTCCCCTCTGAATAGCAGGTTAGAAGGTGGAATTCAAAACTCTTCTCAATGCTTTCCTATTGAAAGGGCAGAAACTAGACTATTGGCTCATTCTACTTCTTTGCCTGATTTCAACTCCAATGCACAAGAATTTTGTTCTTGAACAAGTATTCCCTCCCTCCCTCCCTCCCTCCCTCACTCCCTCCCTCATTCCCTGTCTCCATTCCATTCCTTCCTACTTCCTTTTGTATGTTGTCTCCCTCCATTTGATTGTAAACTCCTTAAAGGCAGGAATTGTTTTTCTTTTCATTAATTGAATTCTTGGTACTTAGCACAATTCCTGACATACAGAAAGTACTTAACAAATATTTGTTGGATTAAATTAGATTGGGGAATGGTATGCTGTGATACTAGAAAGACTTCATGTAGAAGGTGGCAAATTGGATTTGAGATCAGAAAAGTGACTCTAACTCTTTTTGTATATGTATAATTATATACAGGGAGCTGATGAGAACATGTGTAGGATAAAAGAAAAGGCTGATTTTTCAGGTACATTCTGATAGAGAGAAAGGGGGAGGGGGGGAGAGAGGAAGAGAGGGAGAGAGAGAGAGAGAGAGAGAGAGTGAGAGAGAGAGAGAGAGAGAGAGAGAGAGAGAGAGAGAGAGAGAGAGAGAGAGAGAGAGAGAGAGAGAGAGAGAGAGAGAGAGAGAGGGAGGGAGAAGAAATGTGGGAAATGGAGTTTAGAAATCACAATGCTATGTAAGAGGCAGTTATCACATGCCTTTATGTCTGGGGTGAGATAAAGGGGGTAAAAAAGAGTAGACAAGTATGAAAGAGACCTCCAAAATGTCTTGACATTTTCCTGAAGCCCTTGAAAGCCTCCTTTCTTGCTTAGGTTCAGGTCTTGTTTAGAAGTCAGACATTTGCAACCTTCTCATGCCCTACTCTCCTGGACAATGATTGTGAATTTTCCTTGCAGCAAAGAAAACAAGAGAAGGGCATGTTGCCCAGCACCAAGAATGTGTCCTCAAGAATACTCCAAGGCCTGCTCTGACATTTGTCTTTCCCATTAGCCCACACACAGCACAATCCTTCACCAAAGAAGACACTACTGGAAAAAATAATTAGCTTTCTCTGGCCATTATTCTCCCATGTCTTTCTTTTCTTTCAACTTTAAACCTCCTTCTCACCTCTCCTTAAATCTCAGTCACTAGAATCACAGAGCTATAGAGAACTTTAGTTGTCATCTATTACAATTTCTAACTCTCTAGGACCCCTCTTTGCGACACCCCTCATCAGTGATCATTGGAAGTTCCCATTTGAAGACTGTCAGTGGAATGAATTCTTTGTCGCAATTGTAATCATTATGAAGTTTTTCCTTAGATTTAGCTGGAAATCTGCCTTTATGTTACTTCTCATTATTTACAAACCTTGTAGAGTCAAGCAGGAGAAGTTGAACACTTCTTCCATACAACAAACCTTGAAACACTCTGTCAACTATGCTTCTAGAACCCCCAAATTTGCCTGTGTCCCTAGGAAACTTGCCTTAAGGGAAGTTCCAGACTGACCTTGTCTCAGTCTGAACAATAAACCTTAAAGTACCTCCTAATGATCCCAGTTTAGGTGGGATTAGTAGATATAATCAAATCTGATGTCTTAGAAGTTTCTCCCATTGTCAGAGACTTCTTAATTATCCTTTTGTATCCATTGTAAAGCATCAGCCTCTCCCTGATAATCCAGCCCTGGGACTCCTCATTTCCTAGTGGCCATTGTAAAGCTAATCAATCATACTTCCCTGTGCTTTATTCCCCAAAAGGTATATTAGGCCCAAGTTCTGTTACTCCTTGGAAAATCTCCTTTGGTGCCTGTTTTCCCAGAAACACTTCCCAGAGTCCCAGAGCTTTGGCTCTGTGTGTGGTATTAAGCCCTTGACTCTGTTTGATGGCCAAATCTTGAGCATAGTCTCGTCCTATCTTGTTCTTTCTGACTACTTTAGTGATTCTGTGTTTTTCAAAGTTGATACCCTAAGACAGACAACACACAAAGACTTATGGAATGTCAGATTTGGAAAGGGCCTCACCAATCCAAACTCTACCTGAATAAGAACCCATCTAAGAATACCTATCATTAGTAAGTGCTTATTTTTCTTGAGGACTTCCAGTCCTGAGGGTTGGGGAATATTGGGAAGATTTTTTTAAAAATCAACTTCTTTGCAACTTCTGCCCTTTATACCTTCTTCCCTCTAATGTTTAAATAGAGTTAATGGGATCCCTTTCCCATTTGAAAGCCCCTCAGAACTTTAAAAGAAGCTGTCACATTCCTCCAGAATCTTTTCTCTAGATTCAGCTGTTCCTGATCCTTCAACCAGTTGGAACAGCTAGGTGATTCGGTAGAGAGAACAACCCTGACCCTGGAGTCAAGAAGACCTTAGTTCAAATCTGGCCTCAGAAACTTACTAGCTGTATGATGTAAGGCAAGTTATTTAAACTTTACTTTTCTCTTTTTCCTCATCTGTAAAATGGGGATAATAAGAGCACCTATCTTTCAGGGGTGTTATGAAAATCTAATGAAATAATAACTATGAGTATCAAAGAAGGTAACCATTATAAAGTACTTAGCACAGTGTCTGGCACATAATAAGTGCTATATAAATAGTAACTATTGTTATTCTTATACAATATAATTTCATGCTCTTTTAGCCCTTTGAGGTCTTGGTTATCATTCTGTAGATGCTATTCAGCTTTTTAGCCATCCTAAATGCTATTTAGCAGCCACCAGTATAACCCTGGCTTGTCCATATTCATAAGGCCAAAAAAGTCAAAGAGCCTTTCAAGAAAGAGGTACAACTAAAAAGTCACAGGAGAAAAAAGGATTGATAAAACTAGTGTAGCATTAACCTTTATTGCTTAGGCTTATTATTTCCCTTCTAAATTGTTAAATGTGATAAAAGCATAGACTAAGACAAACCCAAGGAGTTCATATTAATTGCTTATGAACTTAGATGAAAGGAAGCAGATGGGGGAAGAGGAAATATAAAGAGATACCTATTTTATATGAGATAGAGATGAAATACTTTGTTCAGGCATGGTAAGCTGGACTTGGATGCTAGTAATTAGGGTAAATTCAGAAACATGTTTTCAAGAGATAACTGAGGGCTCAACTGGGTGGTTTAGTGCACAGAGAGCCAGGCCTGGAGATGGGAGGTCCTGGGTTCCAATTTGATCTCAGATACTTCTTGGCTATGTGATTGAGTAAATTACTTGACACTCATTGCCTCGCCTTTATTGTTCTCCTGTCTTAGAATTAATGGGTAGTATTGATTCTAAGATAGAAGGTAAGGGTTTAAAAATAAAAAGGTTTAATGAAGATGGAAGATAAATGTCTAGTTCTCCCATTTGTTGGTCATGTGAACAAGACTAAGCAAAAGGACTGGTCAAGAACTAGACCAGAACATCCTTAGTGTTTTATTTTTAATAGTATAAACAAATGTTGTACTACATACAGCATATTCTGATATAATCATGTCATTTTTGTTATTTTAACATTGTAGCATATTATGTTTATAATTTTCCTAATGTTGAATAAGTGATGCATTTCTGGTTTAAATAAATCAGATCATAATGAATCATTTTTGAATATGCATACATTTTGTATTTATTTATTTATTTATATGCATGTTTTTTCCCCTAGTTGAATGTAAGAACTTGGAGGACAGAAACAATTTAGTTTCTGTCTTTAGTGCTGCACACAGAGAGGTCCATAAAAGGATGTTTATTGAATTGAATTAACCTGAATAAAAAAACAGTAATACTGCATATTCCAAACTAATCTTAATTTCCTTTTTTATTTGACAAGGTTCATGAATTCTGTAGCCAAAGTCTCTAGATTCCAGGGGAACATCTGATACAATATTTCATGCTACACTTGTGAACAAGGCAGAGAAACATTGGCTAGATGATAGTATAATTCAGTGGATAGTTCACTGCTCAAATGACTGAACCCAATGAGTTGTCACTAGTTGGTCATCTAGGAAGGAGAGGTAGAAAATACAAGCAAAATGCCACAAGGATATTGCCTTGATCTTGTGCTGTTCAGCATTTTTGCCAATGACTTTGATGAAGGCATAGAAGTCATGGCTTTTCAAATTTGCTAATTTGGAAGCTGAAAGGGGAAAGTGACACATTGGATGAGAGTTGGGACCCCTAAAAGCCTTCACAAGTTAAATAATGATACAAATCTAAGAAGGTAAAATATAATAGAGATAAACATAAAATCACACAGATTTTAAAAACCTCATGATTTATGTAGCATACATGTAGCATACCTCATGTAGCATACAAATTTACAAACTTACAAGTAGTCACTGGCCCACTTTCTGGGAACTAACATATACTAAAGTATATTATCTAACTGAACCAGAGAATCGAGTATTCCTTTTGCTTAAGATAACATTCTAATCACCACATATTCCTATTACAAATATAGATTTCCAATTCAAAAAGAACTTGATTATAGTAATCAATCATTGATTGATTGATTGATTGATTGATCATTGAAGATCACCTAATATACCTAGAATTATATTTGAAGTTTGGGGAAATGCACACATGAAAGGAAACATAAAATAAGACATTCTCTGCCATCAAGGAGTAAATAAAGAATAATCATACATTAAATCATGTAGTTCCAGATAGAAATAAAAGAAGACATCAAAGAAAAGAGAAATTCAGATGAACTATAAAGGATTTCATGGAGTAAATAGCACTGGAACTGTTCCTGGAAGACTAAGAAGTTTTTGAATGAGCAATAACAAAGATAGTACTTTAGACAAATGGCAAAGAGGGATACATGAATGTATCTCTTATCTTCTGTCTTGGTATCAGTCTTAAGACAAAAGAGCATGAATGTACACTTATTACTAAAACTAAACTGTAAATAATTTGCATGTTAGTAACTTGCATCATCTCAAGTTCATCTTTATGAAGAGATTGGCTTTAAGTAGATGTGTTAGCTATGAACTAAAGATAGCTAACTAATAGAATTCTGCATAGCAGAAAACTCAATGTTTACTGAAGGAACAAATATTGACTTCATTCATTTTTACTACCCAGGTTCCTCTTTAGAGATATATGGACTGACAAGGGAAAATTATTAGATTAATGTTTTGTATACATTTGCAAGGTGAGTATGATTTTTTTTAAAAGTCTTGTTTCTAAAGAATAAGAAGAGATCTGTACTTTTATTTCTTAGACTGAAAAAAGATGGTTATAATAGATTTCCCAGTTTTAAAATAAATTTCAAGCAAGAATAAGCACTACACATAATGCTTTTTGTATCCTGTGAAAGAAAATAAAAGAATAGATATAAGGAATCACTATTATCATTATATCTTCCTGAAAAATCCTCCCTGAGATATATGCTTTGATTCAGGTTGCCTAAATTTTCATCCTATTAATGATCAACCTTGCTTATTCCCATCATTTTTAACTAGATCAATCAATTATTCTGAATTAATTGATGTGTCCAAAGATAGCCTGCTATTATAGAAAGGTCTTAAGTAGCATAATAGAGGAAAAGTTAGATCAGTCTATAGACACATTTAGGCAATCATCTGCATAGTATGATTTGAAGGATATCTTAAGGACATATGATTAAAGGTATAATTTGAAGGATGACTTGTCTATTATACTCAGACCCCTAAGGACCCAAAATTCCTACCATTAAAATTACTCCCCTGAGGTAAGACATTATCTCCAGAAAGCTGTATTATAAGCTTCACATTATTTGGGAAGAAATAACCCATTACTATATGACTGTATTAGAATTCATTTATACATCATACTTGACAGTCAGATTAGCAGTTCTCATCTGCCATTCTCTGGTCCTGATAAAATGAGATCCTGAAGAGACAGGGAAGTTGAAATGTGGTTCAGAGCACAGGTTCTAAGAAAACTAGACTAGAATGTGCAACTTTGGTGAGGACATAGAGGAAGGAAGTTACCTGGGTATTTTAATGCAATAAACAAACTGTAGCAGTCCAGCCCATAGGTATTATAAAGAGACAAAGTTTGTGAATGGGCACATGGCCATTCTGAGCATGGCAATGAACTCTGTTCCCAGCGTGGCTGAACTTAGGGTGAGAAACCTGGCTTCCCTTTGTCTCACTCACCTGAGGGTAAAAACCCCACCTTCACCTTGTCATAATTTGCAATTATCCAATGGCAATATACTATGTAACTCATCTATATGTATTGAGGCATCATGCAACTTATCAATATGTATTGAGTTCATTTGCATATCAAAAGACAATAAATTGGGAAGCCGCAGCAAGCTCCTCCTGCTTCTCCTCCTCCTTCTTCTTCTTCTTCTTGGATGAGCTACAGGTTTGCTATCTCCACCTTTCTCTCTTCTCTCTATCTTCACCTGAGGCCTGGCCTTTGGCCAGGTGTCTCTCTTTCTTTTCCAATGCTAATACCTAGCATTCTCTAATTCTATTAGTCTCTATTCATTCTCCCAGCTGAGCTATATCATCCTCTGACCAGTGCAGTGTTAAATGGGATCTCTGGGTGGAAAATAGCCTTTCAGTAAAGTCCATTGATCAGAGCGTGGCTGCGGCTCCCAAATATTAATAATAATTGATTACTGACTCATTGACATCTCAAAGATTAGTTCCTTCACGCCCTTCGCGGGATCAAAAACTTCTATCCTATTTCTATCTTCCTACCATAAAGCTTCTCGCTGGCGGGAGGCTTTACAAACAAATTAATTAATTAAAAAATTTGAAGACATTAGATGGGAGCAAAATATGATGGCCCCTAATTTTGCCTAGTTCACTTTTTTGTTTAGGACTTGCTATAGTGAAGAAATGAGAAATGGCTGAATGACACATGGCAGCAGTGGTTATTCATACAAGTAAAGTTTGGAGGAAATGATGCCAGAACCTGGATAAACTGAAAATATTACCCATAAAATGGAGATGGGAGACTTCTGTAGTTAAATGCCAGTCATTATTTCTTATCCTAGGAGTAATGTAGTATGGTAATACACCTGGAGGGTGCCATTTAACACTGTAAAGGTAGCTACATTTTGGCAGTGGGTGAATTCATCCAGAAGTCCTTGTTTATCTTTCTAGCAGTAAGGATGTAAAAGAAACAGAAGAGATTCTTTTACCAGCTTTATGACCTCTCAGGGTTTCATTCACTCAATAAACATCTACTATGTTCAGAATAGTATGCCACTGGGTGCTGGGAGAGTCACCTCTACCTTCACCAAATTTATAATCTAGTTGGGAAAATAATGACACTCCCTTTGATTTGTAGAATATATTAGAATTTACAAAGCATTTTCATTGGGGTGGAGGAGGGGGTGTTGATGATGAAGAACCAAGTGCTCTCAGTGCATATTTCCATGATTCAAATGGAGAAGTAGTCCCTTAATACACATTTTATTAATTAACACACATAACACACATATATAACGCACAATAATATATATTATTTAATTTTATTATCATAAGAATACCATTAAGAATACAGAGAGGGGGTTATTTTCTCCATTTTATAGATAATGAAACTGAGGCTATAACTGTGACTTACCAAAGATCATATACCTAGCTAGGGGAAGGTGTGAGACTGGAACCAGATTTTCTGTTTTCTAATCCTGTGATCTTTCCAAAATCTCACCTTTATGATATGATGAAAAATGGTCAATTTCTTCATTCCTTATCCTCCATTGCCGATTTTCAGAAAAAGTAGATCTGTCTCTCTTATTTTATTATGAAGTTGCCCAGATAAGAATGGAGGGAATGTGGGGGAAAGACAAGGGCCAGAGAAATTGAGAAGGATAGGAAAAAAAAAATGAAAGGATCAGAAGAAAACATGGAAGAGAAAGGTTCAAGTATTTAGTTGACTTGAGAGATGGTTGGAAGGGGTAGAGAAAGGAGAAGATAAGGTATCTCCCTTTTTAAACTGCTTATCTTCTCTATATACAATATTTCTGCTGATGTCTGAAAAGGGAGAGAAATGTATGCATGTGAGTGTGTGTGTATGTGTGTGTGTGTGTATTTTGGTTAATAACAGTCATCTATTTATAGGGTTTAAATTATAGCCCATGAATGCTGCTCAGCAACAAAATGTATTATTTGGCTGCCAGTAAGGAACAGTATTAAACACACATACTTACACTCAGTCACACATAAAGCGTGAGCTTCCCAGACCTTCTAGTTCCTTTGCCCATCTTGATGTGATTCCTTGTTAATGATAAATGTAATGTTATGGGTCCAGCCTTCTAGCGAAGGGAAAATGTTGGGGGGAAGGGAGAGAAAGAGGTGAATTGATGGAGACTTTCTCCAGAAGAGAACATTTACCAAGTAAACTATGTTCCTGAAGACCTCAAGGCTTTTCTGGGCTTTTCTTTTTCTCTGAAGACACACCCTCACTGACACATGAGGAAACTGAGTCTCAGAGAAATGAAATGTCAACCAAAGTCAAATTGCTAATTATGGAACTAAGACTAGAACCTCAACATTTTTATTCCTAATCCATTGTGCTTCTTGCCTTATCACATGACCTCATTGGTTAATTATAAGATCACAGATTTAAGGGCCTCAAAAATCATCCAATTCATCCCTCTTACTAGAGATGGACCTGATAGAGCCAAGGCTCCATTTCTAGCTTCTGTTAAATAAAGAAGGGAGCATTTTGGATTCCAGAAACTATTATGTAACAAAAAAGTAGCTCTTATTTATACTCCTGCTGAAACATCAACACCTAAAAATCCATCTGAATATTCAGTAGAGTCCTTCAAACTATAATAAACTAAAATGATTCTCTTAGGAAAAAAAAAACTATTCATACATTGTGTGTATATATGTATAGAAACATATATACGTACATGTGGGTCTACATATAGTTTTATTTGTCTAGAGGCACCCTTTTGACATATACATGTCTGTAAGTTTATATGCATGTATGTACATCTGAACTTTTCCCTAAGAACATCATTTTTGCATATATTTTGTTATACACATATATGTTTACATTTATGTATATGAATGTGATCTTTTTGTCTAAAAGCATCATTTTGGCATATATATTTTGTGTGTATACAGATATGTGTATGAGTGTATATATATGTATATAGCCTTTTTGCCTAAGAGCATCATTTTGGCTTATATATATTTGTATATGAATGTGTATATACACATATACACAAATATATTTATCTGGAGATCAATTCTGGGGAGGGCAAGACTCTATCTATGCTTTTGGGGCAGGATTCCATCGACAAAAGACTTGAATCTGTTTTAGACCCAATTCTTGGAGGGAAAAGGTAGGTCAATACATATTTTCCCTCAGAAGGGAGAGATGATGAGAATGAGGATGATAAGCAGCAAATCCAAGGAAACCAAAGCAATGATTACCTGATTTAATGGAAGATCTAGCACCAATTTCCCTTAAATGGATGAGTAGAGGACAAAGTCTGTTCTATCCTCCTCAACGTGCACACAAAAATACAGAGCTTAGACAAGGATTGGGAAGGGGAATTAAGGAGGAGAGGAGACAGTGGCAGGAAAGAAGATGGTATTATGCCTAAATTGATTTCCATTTTCATTAGTCCTGCTTTTTAGTGGGTAAGCTACAGTCTGACAAGGTCAGAGGTCCCTGACAATAACTAGAGAAATCACCAACCTCCATGAGCTAAAGTGAGCATCAATCCTACGTGTCAACTCCTGAGCCACAGGGCTATGAGTAAGCAACTGCTGTGGCTCCAGCATTCCTACATCTGTGACTGATGACCAGTCCTGAGGAAAGTGTAAGTGGAGCTTCTTGGGAAACTACATGAGGCATTTCTTTACCTTTTCAAACTGTAGGTGTCTTAGAACCCATTTGTCTAGATCCAGCCTAGGTCGATTTCTGCAATTGTGGAAAAAAGTAGTAAGCTTGAAGACAAGGAAGTCAACAAGAATTTAGTAAATGTCAGGTACTCTGTTAAGCATTTGATGCCACTTACTCTGTGTTCTATGTTTTATTATACTTTGCATTCCTTGTCTACCAAGTATCCTTTATTTATTGATTGATTCTGTGCTAAAAAGTAAAAATAGATCATTGGATGTAGCATTCTGCCAGAAATGTACGCTTCCCTGAAACCCTGGTTCCATTATACCAAGGTTATGTAGTACTCATGAAAACAAGTATAGGGGATTGGATAGGTCAGCATGTGAAGCCTCAGAACTAAGTTCTCATTGGATAGATTTTTATAATATACAATCCCTCTCATAACAAGAGGCATCCATCATATTCCACAGTAAGAGGTAGAGCTGAAGAATGGAAGATCTTTGACTCTCTGATAACTATAGAGAAGGCGATACTTACTCAGCACAACAAAAGGCTCAGCAAAACAAGGATAAAGTGTGGGATTCATCAAAAAGTCATTGTCAACACCACTTGTCAGTTAAAAGAGGAATGGAAGGGGAGTAGAAAGAACTACAGATGAAGGTCTAATTCTCAATAATCGAGACTGAAAAATTAGAGGAAGGAATGGTGTCTCGTTCCCTATTTGCACACATAGACATTCTTTTTTTTATTCAATAAACAATCTGAGAGCCTATTGAATACAAGGGAGAAACACAGGAAGAAACAAGAAAAAGTCAAATGATATATTAAACATGGCACTGAATTGGAAGTCAGGATAACAGGCCTGGAGTTTCAACTTGTTCACTCAGAACCGGAATGACCTTGAACAAGTTATTTGATTTGGGTCTTCTGGTGGTCTCTAAAGTTCTTCTATCCCTGATTCTCTAAGATTCTATTATCTGGCAAGTCTCAAAGAGTTCCAATGTTTCCCAGTCAGAAAGTTACATTCAGAGGGTATCTCTGGCATTTGGACATGATCAGTAAGCTTCTCTCCTCTTGTCAATGGGGTGAGAAATGAACGGTATTGGGTGCTAGGCACTTTCATGGAGATCCCTAAGCTCTCTTCCAGCCAAAGAGTGGAAATAGGGAGGGAAGGGAGCCCATTCAGGCAGCTACCTGTGTCTTCTCTCAGTCCAGGAGTCTGAGTCAAAAGGAAAACATGAACAATCAAAAAATAAGGAGCACTTTGCAAGCAAGTGCCAAATCCTTACTTTTATGAAGTTCCTCTGAGAGAATTTGGGAGGAGGTAGAGTAATAAATGCACTATCGCTGGATCTTTGAATTGATTCATCTATTCTGGAAAGCAATTTGAAGCTATAAGCCCCAAAGTCATTAAACCGTGTGTGTGTGTGTGTGTGTGTGTGTGTGTGTGTGTGTGTGTGTGTGTGTGTGTAATTTTTTCTTTTTTTTGCTGCAATGATAATCTGGTAGGTATCACCCAAAGAGATTAAAGAAAGAGATAAAGGAAACTTAAGTACAGAAATATTCATAGCAGTCCTTTTTTTGTATAAGTGATGGATATTTTTTCCTTTGGAAGTGGGAGTAAGGAAGGTAGAAAGAGTGATGCCATCCCCAGAAAGAAAATAAAGACAAGCATGCCAAGAAATTTTCAACTTCTCTTTTAAAGTAGAGAGAAAGAAGATCAGGAGATACAGAATATCTTTAGAATTAATGTTTTGAGGACAGCTAGGTGACTCAGTGGTTTGAGAGCCAGTTTTGGAGTAGGGAGGACCTGGGTTCAAATCTGTTTCAGACACTAGCTATTTGACCTGAGGTAAGTCACTTAACCCCCAATGCCTAATCCTTACCACTACTGGTTCTAAGATAGAAAGTAAAGGTTTAAAAAATAATAATTTGAATGTGTTATATACTTTAGTCATACCCAAGAGATATCATATATGTACATATATGTATTTTTTTGGTTTTTCTTATATGAAAATGCCCCTATGTAGATATTTGTCATGTTCATAATAACAAAAATAAAAACAAAAGTCCTTCTGAGCATGACAGTGAAACATGAGATGTTTTTCCTCTATGATGGCTCTAAACCTTTTAAACAAAATCTTCCACTTCTCCTCTCTTGCCTATGATGAAGTGACACTTCCTTTCACTAAGGCAGACCTCACTTCTTGTAACCTTGGTCTCCTTCCCTCCTATATTTCTTCATTCCCCATCTCTCTCTAACATCTTGCTCCATCTCTGATGCCTATCCAATTCTCTCCCAGACTTTGAAAGTTTTCACTTGACTATACCCTTCCCTCTATTTCACACTTCAGTTCTTCTCACTTATAACATCCATTGCCTACACTTTCCTTCTCTTCAGTCATTTCTCAATCTAGTGAAATCTGGCTTCTGATCTCATTGCTTAACTGAAACTGCCCTCTGACAGTGATTCTTTAATTGCAGCATCCAATGGATGTGAATAGATTCTGAGTATTATAAACTTGTCAATTTGACTTTGATTCCTTTGTAAAAATGTATTAGTAAAGTGAACATCTAGAAAAAAGAAAAGATTGTAGATAACCAGCATGGCTTCATCAAAATCAAGTTATGATAGACTGAACTCAATTCTTTTTCTGGCAGGATGACTAGACTGATAGATTACAGGCATTCTGTGGCTAGTTACGTAGATGTGATAAGGTGTCTCATGCGATTCTTGGGGAAATAATTGTTTGGATGTGAACTGGGAAGGTCAACAGTAGAACACCTGAGAAATAAGTACTGTTTAATATTTTTATCAGTGACTCAGAGAAAGATAATGTTCTTGTCAAATTGGTAGATGACATAAAGCTGAGAGTTATTAATGCATTGCTTGCCATAGTAAGGTTCCAAAAAGATCTTAACAGACTAGAAGATTAGAACAAATCAAATAGAAAGAAACTTGATATGATAAAGTAAGTAAATGTAGCTCTAGACTAGGGTTTGATATTGGATGCTTCTCAAGCAACTCTGTGACATGTGTCCCCTCGGGCTTTACCCTGGGAAACTCAGAATCTGTTGTGTTTAGAACTTGAAAAAGATAAAAGAACTTCAGCTCACAAGAAAGTGCCCAGAGTAATAAGGCATAAAATATAGGACATGTTTTATTTAACCCAATAGAAAATACAAATAAAATATTTTGTTTAAAATATTGTTTATTTCATGTCTATAATTTTTAAAAAGAGTTTCTACTTGTATGTCTTTTAAAGTATTATACAATATAACAATATAGTAGCCTGTGTTTATAATTTATAAATAAATATTCATATGGTGGGGGTGCTTGCTCAAAACATTTTATTCTTAGAGGTATGTGATCCAAAAAGTTAGGAGACTACTTATTTAGAGTATCATAATATGTATTAGAGAGCTCTCTTATACAATGAAAGGTTAAATAGCTTAAATATGTGTGTACATAAAATTACATAGGTATATAGTAATGTATTATTATATTTTATATGTTATAAAATAAACACAAAAATGGAGATGAAATACTATGTATAAGAAATATCAAGTAAGCTAGCTTGGCTCAAGAGTAGAAACAGTGAAGGGAGTAATAAGTAATAAGCATGAGAAATTTAAAAGGATAATAAATATGAAATAAATTTAAAAATAATATTTATTAATAGTACACAGAATCTTTTTTTTTGTTATTGTTAATAGAATTTACCCACAAGTATCCCCTTTCCATTCTCTCCACATCACAGGAGGCACCATCAGACAGGCATATTCATACAAATTAAGTTAAGTTTGTCCTTAGAAATGTTTTAACCTTTCAGTTCATTCTCTGGAGATAACATTGTAATATTTGGATCTTTTTAGGGGAAAGAACAAGAAGGAAACATATAAAAATCAGGTTTTGGGGGGAAAGGGTAAGGAAAATTATTACAATTAATCTTAAACCCTCATTTCTATAAACCTAAACACAAAATCTCACAAATGGAGTCCAGTCAATGGGCCAGGATCTTCAGATGAAAATTGTCCAAATCAGGTCCAGTGGAGAAGTGAGTTTTTAATCCTCTGTCCTAGCTGCCAGCAGCCAGTCCAAGCAGGATTCTTTTCTCTTCAGCTGGTATCACAAAAGCCAGAAACCTGATGTAAAACCTCCAATCCAAGGTCCTTCAGGAGAGAAGGGAAGTTTCTGTTGGGACCCTAGAATACTTACCCAGATCTTGACCCTTAGGCTCTCATGTGACTCTCCATCACATGCTCCTGTCAATCACTTGAAAGTTTGCATTGCAAAGTCTTTTTGCAAATTTCCTCATCCTATTACAGTCCCCCCCTTTTGCATAAAACAAAAATTGTTTTGGAAACACTATTTTTGTATTTGTGCACAATCTAAAATACTTACCAATTACCTTAACTAAGAAATCTACCCAAAATAACAAACAACCTACACTCAACTATCTTATTCTAACTAATACTAACCTATTCTATGGAATTTAACAAGGAAAAAGGGAAAGGAATTAAATAATGAACAAGTACAAATGTATAAAACAAAAGCAAAAGCAAAACAGCAAGTAACATCAAACAAAAGATGAACACAACTTCCATGCAAACATCAAACTCAAAATATTCTTATCAGCTAATACAGAAAATTGTACTACTATTGTCGTACATTAACATTAAACTTAGAGAAATTTTTTTTGAAAATTACAATAAATACAACATTGCATAAGTTTTACACTGAAAATCATTAAACTCACTCATGCAAATACATGTAATAATAGATATAAGTGAGCTATGCACATAATTTATATATACATGTATGCTGTATATGCACATATATACACTTATGTACACTTCATATATACATATATTTTACATATATACATGTACTATAATACAATTAATTTATAATCCTACTATACATATTATTTTCATATATTTACATATTTATTTACAATTTTGTTTGATATGTGCTGTCATGTTGTTTATGTTGTGTAATGTATGATGTAATACAAATCAGTATCTAATTTTCTTATCTTATTTTCCTTAATCCTACCGAAATGATTCCTATCTTTAAAATTCTTCTGTCTAACTAGATTTCTATACTTAAACTAAATCTAAGTATCTAATTACATTTTGTTAGTAAATAAATTATCTAAAGCTAATTATAACACTGTTAGTACCCTAACTATA